>NC_134101.1:63547848-63847848 GCF_000715075.1 Nicotiana tabacum
AGATTATTGGCTTCACTACCGTTGAAGCAAAATCTGATAGAATACCGGTAGTAACCTAGGTCGACGTCCATGACCGGTACCAATAAAAAATCAGGGTCGAAGACGATCAGCTCGGGGCTCCTTCCGGGTCCGTTTATCCCGTCAGATCCGGTGATAGATCCAAGAGAGACATCGATCGTGAACCAAGATCTAATAGAGACCGGTGTTAACCATACAATGGAGATTGAAGGGGTAATGGGTCCGTACGCAACACTGTGAGACGTGAAGAAGGAGCGACCGAGGTCAGAATAACCGGGGACTCATGAGCAAAAGCGATTTTGACAAACCCATCGGGTCTAAGGAAGAACCAAGGTTATCGGAGTACAACTTCAACATCGACACTACCGCCATCGTATCAACCATCATACACATCAAAGATACTAAGTGACCTCAACCCCAACCTAATGTGTAAATATCATGGCACTCACGGCCACATAACCGAACACTACCGAGAACTGAGAGAGGAAGTAAACCAGTTATTCAACAACGGACACCTCCAAGAATTTCTGAGTGATTGAGCCAAAAATCACTTCAGGAATAGGGACTCCAACAAGCAGATCGAGCAAGAGGAGCCTCAACACGTTATTAACATGATCATTGGTGGGGTTGACTTCCTCCAGGGGCCAATGTTAAAGAGCACCAAAGTATCCATCACAAGGGAAAAACGGACTCAAGATTATGTGCCAGAATGAACTATATCATTCAACGACGAGGACGCTGAAGGCATCGTGCAACCACACAATGACGCACTGGTAATATCTGTAATCATAAATAAATCTCAAGTTAAGCGTGTGTTAATTGATCCAGGTAGCTCGGCCAATATCATCAGATCGAGGGTCGTAGAACAACTAGGTCTACAAGACCAAATTGTGCTTGCAGTCCGAGTTCTAAACGGATTCAACAAGGTATGTGAGACCATTAAAGGGGATATAACCCTACCGATGAACACCGCCGGAACCGTTCAGGAAACAAAGTTTTATGTGATCGAATGAGATATGAGATACAATGCTCTGTTCGGGAGGCCATGGATTCACAACATAAGGGCAGTAACCTCGATATTACACCAGGCGTCTAAATTCCCCACACCACGAGGAGTTAAAATAGTTTACAGAGAGCAACCGGCCACAAAAGAGATGTTCACGGTCGATGAGGTGGTCCCGATATCCGTACTCTCGACATCAAAGAACCCGAGTTCGGTCACCAAGGAAGAAACCAAATAGCAATCGCCGACACCGGCGACCGAACCAGAAAAGCAAGGGACGAGTGAGGATGACGACTACGGAGTTCCCAGGTCTTTCAAATCCCCTGACAATTCCAATACCACCAAGTCAATGGTCAAGGAGCTGGAGCAAATCATATTGATTGAGCACCTGCCCGATCGGAAGGTATACCTGGGCACGGGGTTAACTCCCGAGCTCAGGAAAAAACTCATTGAATTCCTTATATCTAACATATATTATTTCGTTTGGTCCCATGTTGATATGACAGGGATCCTGCCAAAAATAACTACTCACAAGCTGAGCTTGGATCCGAAGTTTCACCCGGTTAAATAGAAGATGAGGCCTCGGTCCGAAGTGAAGCATACATTCATCAAAGACGAGGTATCTAAACTCCTTAAAATAGGTTCCATTTGGGAAGTTAAGTACCCGGATTGGTTAGCAAACATAATAGTAGTTAGGGGTGGGCATTCGGTACTTCGGTACAGTATTTATGAATTTTGGTTCGGTACTTCGGTATTCGGTATATCAATTATGCATATCAAATACTGTACCAAAGTAGTTCGACACGGTTCGGTACGATTTGGTATGGTTTTGGTATTGCACCGTCCGTCCGTCCCTATTAATGATGCATTTATAACTTATAAGTTATAATACTCCCAAAGTCCCACTCTGTGACAGAACACTTAATTTGCACATAACAATAAAGAACTCCTATTGTTAGTCATGAAAACTGAACTACTACTCAATGTTAATTAGCTTAGTTCAAACATCCATGTAGAAACTAATATGAATGTTTCTCACTTGAACTACTACTGTAAAGTCATGGCCACTGAAATAAACATTATGGATGTTTCTTACTTGTCAATTTCTGAAGCAATGCAGAAATCATAGAACTACTACTATATGCAGAAACCATATGTAGAAACATGAAGAGGTAAATCCTAAAATGTATAAAACATAGAACTATTATATGCACTTATGCATAAACCATAGAAAACATAGAACTACTATATGCAGAAATCATAGAACTCCCACTTAAATAAATAATTTAATGAACAAGACCAATTAAAAACAAATAGAACACTTGGGACTAAAACAAAATCAATTAAGAACAAAAAACAGAACACTTAACCAGTTAACCCAATTAGTTTTACCGTACAGAAAAATAGAACACTTAAGTCTAAACACAGTCCAAGACTCTAAGTCGACTCCTCTGTTAGACTGTTACAGTGCAACAACAGTGCAAAATACCACAAGGCAACAACAACAAGGCAGTCTAACCATAATGCTTGCACTCTACTTCAAGATAAACCCTGACATGCTTCCTTAAACCATATGTGCCATCCCTCTTTGGATGAATATTGAAGACTCAACCACAGTGCTTGCACTCTACTTTGCAAACTTTTTCGTTATCTTCTACCACCTCAAAGTGTTTCAAAACATGTGAACGCACTTTAGGAGCATGGGGCATGATTGAACTTGAACCTAACAAAACATAAAATAAAATCATAAGTTAGAATATAATTTTTTGATGATAAAAGAACAAAACTACAAAGGTATATCATTATCACCAAACAAATAGAGTATTTAACTTACCACTCAAGTTGCAACTATACATCAACAATGCTAGTAGTGCTTCCATTATTTTCCATATTTAAAGATAATTCGACCAAATATGGCATACAACACAAACAAGTGTATTATATTATTTTGAACTAAAACACACACAAAATATTAAAGCTTACCAGGTTCGAGTTCCTCAAGATACTCTCACTCTTTTTCAACACTAATGGGATTCTTCTCTTCTCTAAACCAATCTTGAACACAAACAAGAGCTTGCACGTATTTAAAAGTCAATGAACTCCTAAATGAATCAAGAATATGACCATCGGTGCTAAATGCACATTCCGACACCACACTAGAAATTGGAATGGCTAACACATCACGATCCATCTCTGAAAGAATAGAAAATCTAGGAGCATATGTTTTCCACCAACTTAAGATATCAAATTTTTCACTAAAAGGCTCTTGTTCTTCACTAATGTATTTATCCAACTCCGATTTAGCAAACCCACCTCCATTGTCTTCCTTTTGTTTCTTCAAGTGAAGCTTCATCCTTATTAATGATGCAGTTATAACACTCCCACTAAATGTATTACATGTGTTATCAAATGAAGTAGATCTAGATGGAGTTGAGGATAAGCTCCCGTTGAATACTTTTTTAGATACTCTTCAAACAAAGAATTCATATAAGCATACACCTCACCATTTATTTTCGTCCATTTTTCCTCCCCAAAAAGTTCATCAAGTGCAAGGCTAACATATTCAAACTTGTTACGTGGATCCAAGACGGAAGCAATAAAAATAATTTTATTCATCTTTTCAGGCTCACCCCAATACTTCTTGAACTTTTCTTGCAAGCGATCATTTAGTTTTCTCAAGTGCTCATTCTCACTAATTAAACACATTTTCAAATGACAATAAAGTTCAGATACATCCTCAAAATGAGCATTACAAGTGACATAACGCGAACCTGAAACTTTTTTGGTGAGCTCGTGAAATCTTGCAAGAAACTTTATCATATTCCTCACATTCACCCAATCATCAGATTCAAGAGGACCTGTACTACTACCGTCTTCTCACAGATGAGAACAAAGATAAACAGAAAATCCATCATAAAAAAGATTTAGGTAGTGTCTTCATACCTTGAAAACCAAGGAAAATGCTTAATTTTACAAACAAGTTAACCCATTTCTAGAACTGATTATAGCCGGACAATGTTCACTTAGCAGAGTAGCTTGGGTTTAAATCCAAAAAATTATAGCTCGCATGAATGAAGATCAACAATGAAGAATGAAGAAGTTATGAACCTGAATGAAGGTCAACAATGAGCAAACAAGAAGTCACCGAGGAGAGGAGTTGCCATCGCCGAGGTCCTGAAGCTATTGTAATTGTGACTCGTGAATCCGCAGCAACCAAGCAAAGTTAAATTTTTTGAGAGAAGTCTAGGTAATAAAATAGAAAGGGAAAGGTTTTTTTTTTATCAAATAGCCAGATACTGCCCGTAGCTTTTCTTATCTGCCTCTAAGCCTCTAAGGGATTAGGGAATTAGGGGTTTTGGGGTGTGGGATTAGGCTGAAAAATAAAAATAAAGTCGGGCTTGGACTAAAATATTTCGGTATACCAAAATATCAAAAACCCAATACCGTATACCGTACCGAACTACCGAAATACCGTAATTTCTGTACCGAATTAAACCGAAATACCAAAAAACTGAAACCAAAATACCAAATTAATTCGGTTCGGTTCGGTTCGAAATTTGATTTTTCGGATTTTATGCCCACCCCTAGTAGTAGTCCCTAAAAAGGGAAATAAATTAAGAATCTGTGTAGACTACAAAGACCTGAACAGGGCATGCCCCAATGACTCTCTTCCTCTGCCCAACATTGAACGCATTATCGATGCGATGGCCGGCCACGAGATTCTCAGCTTTATCGATACCTATTATGGGTACAACCAAATCCGAATGGACCCGAGCGATCGGGAAAAAACTTCCTTCATCACTAAATACGACACCTATTGTTATAATGCAATGCCGTTCGGATTAAAGAATGTCGGTGCCACTTACCAACGCCTAGTAAAACGAATGTTCGAAGAACAAATAGGAAAATCGATGGAGGTTTACATTGACGACATGTTAGTAAAGTCTATGCGAGCAGAGGACCACTTGAAACATTTACAGGAAACCTTCAACATACTAAAGAAATACAATATGAAGTTGAACCCGGAGAAATGAGCATTCGGGGTCGAATCCGGAAAGTTCCTCGGATTTATGGTATCCAACCGGGAAATCGAGATCAATCCAGACAAGATCAAGGCCATAGAAGACATTACCATCATGGACAATGTCAAAGCCGTTCGAAGGCTAACCAGGCGCATAACCGCCTTGGGACGGTTCATTTCAAAGTCCTCCGATAAGAGCCATCGGTCCTTCTCTATATTAAAGAAGAAGAATAACTTCTCGTGTACCTCGGAGTGACAACAAGCTTTGGAAGAACTCAAGCAGTATCTTCCAAGCCCGCCTTTGCTTCATACTCCGAAGGCAGACGAGCAGCTCTACATGTACTTAGTGGTATCCGAGATAGCGGTAAGTGGATTCCTAGTCCGGGAAGAGGAAGGTACGTAATTTCCTATCTATTATGTTTGCAGGACTCTAGGTGAGGCGAAAACTAGGTATCCTCACCTGGAGAAATTGGCACTCGCTTTGCTAAGCGTCTCCCGGAAGTTAAAGCCGTATTTTCAATGCCATCCCATATGTGTCGTAACTACTTACCCGTTAAGTAACATAATTCATAAACCCGATTCGTGGCCGACTTCACGCCGACCCTAATACCCAAAGTCAAAAGGGAATTGTTGTTGAACTCGGGGACTTCCTCGGGGACCTGGACCCTCATTTACCGACAGTGCCTCGAACGTAAAAGGGTCCGGGTTGGCATCGTGTTAAAGCCACCCACGGGCAACACAATTAGACAATCTATTAGAACTGTGAAATTGACTAACAATGAGGTCGAGTATGAGGCCATGATTACAGGTCTCGAAATTGCTAAAAGCCTGGGGGCCGAAGTGATCGAAGCTAAATGCGATTCCCTCCTTGTGGTGAATCAAGTCAATGGGACATTCGAAGTGAAAAAGGAATGAATGTGAAGATACCTGGATAAACTACAGGTAACACTACATCGATTCAAGGAGTGGACCCTACAACATGTATCCAGGGATCAAAGCAGCGAAGCCGATGCTCCAGCTAACTTGGGGTCGTCCATTGATGACGATGAGTTCAACTCGGGAACGGTCGTACAACTTATGAAATCGGTAGTGAAATAAGGCAACGCCGAGATAAACTCGACAAGCTTAACCTGAGACTGGACAAACAAGTATATAGGTTACCTAAAGACTGGAAAGAGCTCTGCACACGAAGGAGGCTAGGTTCAGCCTGTCCGAAGATAACACCCTATTTAGAAGAACATTCGATGGCCTACTCACCATATGTCTAGGGCCAGGAGACACCAAATACGTTTTGAGGGAAATTCACGAAGGCACCTGAGGAAACCACTCAGGGGCCGAATCATTGGTTCGTAAAATAATCAGAGCCGGTTATTACTGAATCGATATGGAGAAAGATGCTAAGGAGTTCGTACGGAGATGTGACGACTTTCAGAGGCACGCATCGATGATCCACCAGCCCGGAGAGTTGCTGCATTCGGTCTTTTCACCTTGGCCATTCATGAAATGGGCAATGGACATCGTCGGTCCCCTGCCATGGGTACCCAGTAAGGCTCAATTTATCTTATTTATGACTGCCTATTTTTCTAAATGGGTTGAAGCTCATGCATTTGATAAAGTCAGGGAGAAAGAAGTTATTGATTTTATTTGGGACCACATAATATGTCGATTCGGAATGCCGACCGAGATCGTGTGTGACAACGGGAAGCAGTTCATCGGCAGTAAGGTGAGCAAATATTTCGAGGACCATAAGATCAAAAGGATCCTATCAATACCCTATCATCTTAATAGGAATGGGCATGCAGAGTCTACAAACAAGATCATACTCCAAAACCTTAAGAAGAGACTAATCGACGCCAAAGAAAAATGGAAGGAAATGTTTGCCCGAAGTCCTATGGGCATACCGTACGACCTCAAAATCTAGTACAGGGGCCACCCCATTCTCGTTGGTCTACGGCGCTGAAGCGCTAATACCGGTCGACATATGACTGAAGAGTCAAACGGTGAGGTCATGAGCACAAGCCTGGAACAATTGGACGAGAGGCGCGAGGCTGCCCTCGTCCGATTGGCTGCCTAAAAATAACGGATCGAAAGGTATTACAACCTGAGAGACAACCTCCAACACTTTAATATCGGGGACTTGGTGTTAAGAAAGGTGATACTAAATATCCGAAACCCGAACGAAGGGAAGCTGGGACCGAATTGGGAAGGTCCATATCGAATTATCGAGATTACCGGTAAAGGTTCACACTACTAAAAATCTGCTAAAAACCGACCAAATATTTCCGACCAACGTTGGTCGGTCAAAAAAAGCGACCAAAAACCGTCCAGATTGGATGAAAACTGGAATTTTTTTTTTATATTTTTTTAAAAACTAAATACCGACCAACGTTGGTCGGTAAATTGGTCAACGAATTGACCCAGCTGGTCAGACAAGAAAATTTTGGTTTACCGATCTACGTTGGTCGGTAATCTGGATCCAATTTTTTAAATTTTAATAATTATTTTATTTTTTAAAATGTTTTATAATATTTAAGAATTTATATTTAAAATTACCGACCAACGTTGGTCGGTTAATGTAGGGGAAGCATTTACCGACCAACTTTGGTCGGTAATTGTTATTTTCTATAAAATAACCGACCAAAGTTGGTCGGTTATTATGTCAACATTGGTCAAACTTTCAAATTACTTTTATATTTACTATCTAAATAATATAAATGTAATTCGTTAACACTTTTGTAATACAAATAATAAATACACTAACATATACTATATATAACATGCTATTTGTAAATTGATTCATCGACTTATAACTTACTTAGATGTATCGATGAATATTAATCGATGATTCATCAAAACGTTTCGACCTATATATCGATTAATCTATGTCATGCATTATTAGTGATGAACGAATGAAAAAATAAGTTATTAGCATCAATTACAATATAATGTATGTGTGTGTGAGAAATTACTCACATACTTAATTATAACTTAGAAAATTTATTTAGATAGATGCTATTATAATTTATTAAAATTAAATAGTTAATATAATTATTTATAAAGATTATGCTTATAGTTTATAATTATTTATAATAATTGCATAGTTAAATAAAATAAATTCTTGTAGTTTATAATATTTTATTTATAGTTTATAATATTTTAAGAAAAAAAAATACACAAAAAAAAGAATTTTTTGTTTTTTTTAAAACCGACCAAAGTTGGTCGGTTTTTGGTCAAACGGTCAACACTTAATGTACCGACCAAAATTACCGACCAACTTTGGTCGGTAATTCTGAAATCAGAATTGAAAAACGAGGGAACCCCCATTTCTCTCTTATTTTCCCCTCTCCTTCTCTATTTCCCTCACTCAAAAACTTCCCCTCTCCTTCTCTATTTTCCTCACATAAATCCCATTCCCCACCCCGCGTCGCCACCGCTCAGCCATCGCCGTCGCCGCTGCCACTCCCGCCCCTCTCCTTCTCCATCTCCTAAAAATTCTAGGTTTGAATTACAACCCATTTATTTATTATTTCTAGGTTTTGTTAATTAGTTATGAATTAGTTTCAATTGATTAGTGTTTTAATTATTTGAACATTGCATTTTATTGAGGATTAGGATTTAGGTCTTGTTTTAATTAGTTTTGTTAATTAGTTTTATTAACTAATTAATTTTGTTAATTAGTCAATTAGTTATGAATTAGTTTTAATTGATGAGTGTTTCAATTTTGAGTTTGTATTGTCTTGAATAGTTTAGTTATAATTGAATTATTAACTTTGTATTGTCTTGAATAGTTTAGTTAGAATCTAGGGTTTACGATTAGTTCTTGTGAATCGAACTTTTAGGGTATGAGTTGAATTTCTTTAGTTTAGTTAGTTTATATTTAAACTCGTAGGATATGAATTGAAATTTTAGTTTTTAGGATTTGTTTTTGTGAATTGAACTTTTAGGATATGAATTGAAATTTTAAGATATGAATTGGACCTTTTGGATATGAATTAAACTTTTAGGATATAAATTTGTCTAATTAGGAAAGAATAATTATCTTGAATTAACTAAAAATAATATAATTAATTTATAATTGTAGAATAAATTAATTTGTTCTTGTGAATCGAACTTTTAGGGTATGAGTTGAATTTCTTTAGTTTAGTTAGTTTATGTTTAAACTCGTAGGATATGAATTGAAATTTTAGTTTTTAGGATTTGTTCTTGTGAATTGAAATTTTAGGATATGAATTGAAAATTTAGGATATAAATTTGTGTAATTAGGAAAAAATAATTATCTTGAATTAACTAAAAAAGATATAATTAATTTATAATTGTAGAATAAATTAATTTGTTCTTGTAAATCAAACTTTTAGGGTATGGGTTGAATTTCTTTAGTTTAGTTAGTTTATGTTTAAACTCGTAGGATATGAATTGAAATTTTAGTTTTTAGGATTTGTTCTTGTGAATTGAACTTTTAGGATATGAATTGAACTTTTAAGATATGAATTGGACCTTTTGGATATGAATTGAACTTTTAGGATATAAATTGCTGTAATTAGGAAAAAATAATTATCTTGAATTAACTAAAAAAGATATAATTAATTTATAATTGTAGAATAAATTAATTTGTTCTTGTGAATCGAACTTTTAGGGTATGGGTTGAATTTCTTTAGTTTAGTTAGTTTATGTTTAAACTTGTAGGATATGAATTGAAATTTTAGTTTTTAGGATTTGTTCTTGTGAATTGAACTTTTAGGATATGAATTGAACTTTTAAGATATGAATTGGACCTTTTGGATATGAATTGAACTTTTAAGATATAAATTGGTGTAATTAGGATCCAATTATTATCTTGAATTAACTAAAAAAAGATATAATTAATTTATAATTGTAGAATAAATTAATTTATTCTTGTTTTATTTGTATAGATGGAACATCGTACTTGGATGTACAATAGGAATTATCCTAATCGGCGGGGATTGCGGGAGGATTTTGTAGAAGGGGTTGATGACTTTATTAGGCAAGAGTAATTAGGTGCCCTTGTGTGAGGTGCGATTGTATGAAGTTTAAAAAATTAGAGGAAGTTAAGCTTCATATTTATAGGAAGGGGTTTATAGAGAATTACTTTGTGTGGACTAATCATAGAGAGATCGATGGTAGCCGTGGGATATTTCATAACATGGTTTTTGGTGAAAGTAGTAGGTCGGTGGAGAATACAAATCTTGATTCTAGAATTCAGGATATGGTTGCGGATGCTTTTGGGATGCACTTCGGGGGTGAGCCCAATGAAAATGTTGAATAAACTCCTAATGATGACGTAAAATGTTTTTATGAACAATTAGAGGAAGCTAGTCGTCCACTACGTGAAGGAAGTCCGCACTCTGAGCTGTCTGTTGCAGTTAGATTACTAAGTATCAAATCTGATTGGAATATTTCTCAAGCAGCCATGGATTCTTTCATTGACCTTATGAGTGAACTAGTTGACCCTAATATCAAGTTACCTGGTGATTTCTATACGGCAAAGAGATTGGTTTCTAAGTTAGGACTTTCGTCAATGAGAATTGATTGTTGTGAAGATGGTTGCATGTTATATTATAAAGATGATGCAACTTTAGACATTTGTAAATTTTGCGAAAAGCCTCATTTCAAGAGGCTTTCCAACGGGAATATGGTCGCTGTCAAGGCGATGCATTATTTACCTCTTATACCTAGGTTAAAAAGGTTATATGCGTCGATGAGTTCTGCTCCTCATATGAGATGGCACTTTGAAAATAGAAGACCACCTGATGTTATGTGTCATCCTTCAGATGGAGAAGCTTGGAAGCACTTTGATAGGACATATCCAGATTTTGCTAGTGAACCAAGGAACATTCAGTTAGGTCTGTGTGCGGATGGCTTCACGCCTTTTTCTATATCTGCGACACCATATTCATGTTGGCCTGTCTTTCTTACACCTTATAATCTACCACCTGAGTTGTGTATGACTAGTCCATACATATATTCTTAAATTGTATTATCCCCGGTCCACATAATCCAAAAAATTTGATTGATGTATATTTGCAACCTTTGATTGATGAGCTAAAATAATTGTGGTATGATGGTGTTGAAACATATGACATATCAACCAAGTAGAATTTCAATTTGTGTGATAATTTAATGTGGACTATTAATGATTTTCCTGCGTATGGAATGTTGTCTGGGTGGATGACTGCTGGGATGCTAGCTTGTCCTTACTGTATGTAAAATAGTAAAGCGTTCACTTTGAAACATGGCCGAAAGCAATCATGGTTTGATTGTCACCGTCAATTCTTGCCTGATGATCATGAGTTTAGAAGGATGAAAAATGCATTAAAAAAGAATAAAGTGGAATATGATTCTCCACCTCCGATACTTTCAGGTGAGGAAATTTGGGAGAGGGTCCAGAACTTCAGTAAAGTTACTGAGGCTCCACCTTATAGATTCCCCGGATATGGTGTTAATCATAATTGGATGAAACAGAGTATATTTTGGGAGTTGCCTTATTGGAAGGATAATCTTCTCCGACACAACCTTGATGTCATGCATATCGAGAAGAATTATTTTGATAATTTGTTCAACATAGTGATGGATGTTAAAGGTAAGACAAAAGATAACCCGAAGGCTAGAATGGACTTATAAGAATATTGTTATGTTTATTAACTAAATTAATTTGTTTTCAGGAAAATAAGTATGGGCGTCCAATGAGTCATGATAAGCTATTCAAGGAGACGCATATTGTGAAGAAGAAGAAAAAGGGGGATCAAGATAGGTGGGTCGAGGACCGGGCCTCGACTGCATATGTAATCTTTCAATTTTCTTTAAGTATTATAATTTACTTTTATAAAAAATTTGAAATACTGATTTAATTTAAAATAATATAGGGTTGCTACCAAAGTAACGTGGAGGAATTTATCCGTAGTCATCCAGCTGGTGAATCGGGTCAGCCAACCCAACCTTCAGACGAGGATGCTGAAAGAATATGGTTGGAGTCTGTTGGCGGTACAAAATGGGGGAAGGTATACGGGATTCCTACTAAAAACTTCCATCGCTATAAGTGTGGAATGCGAGGAATATGGACTTCCTCACAAGGCGAGCAGCTTAATAGGGAGAGCCTCTCCGCTATGTGGGAGACAGTGACAAAGCTCACATCCGAGCTAGAAGCGGCCAAGGAAAGAGAAAGGCTTAGAGATGCTCAATTCCTTGGCATGCAAGCTCAGATCAGAACTCTCCTATCTAGTGGAGCTTTTCCGTTGCCCCGATCTCGTGAGTCATCTCCAGAGGGTCGACCTCCACGTGATCGTTCCTCCCGTCCTGCTCGTGATCGTTCCTCCCGTCCTCCCCGTGATCGTGCTTCCCGTCCTCCACAAGACCGTTCTCTATATCGTCTTGTAAATGAAAGTTCATCAGATGGTGATAATGATGTTGTAGAAAACACCCCTTGACTTTTATATACTTTGAACTAGACAAATAGAACCAGTTTTGAACAAGTTGTAATTAGTTTTAACTTGTTTTTGGATTTTTATGTTCAATTGAACTTTAATTTGTTGGTTTTAAAGTATTTTTTGGTTGTTGTTGTTGTTGTTGTTGTTGTTGTTGTTGTTGTTATTAGGTGTATTGGTATGCTGGCAGGTGGTGTAGCTGCCAAAACAGGTATTTTATGCCAAAATTAAACCCAGAAAAACCGACCAAAGTTGGTCGGTTTTTATTAAAAAAAATAAATTATTCCAAAATACCGACCAAAGTTGGTCGGTTAATGAACATTGAATTCCCAGAATTCAACATTACCGACCAACTTTGGTCGGTATTTTGCATGCACCGTTGAGATTACCGACCATAGTTGGTCGGTAATGTTTAATTTTAATTATTTAAAAAAAATATATTTTTAATTACCGACCAAAGTTGGTCGTTTTTTTTAAATTTTAATAATTAATAAAAAAACATAATTTAGTTAAACCGACCAACTTTGGTCGGTAAAATTAAATTAATAAAATATGTTTCCGACCAAAGTTGGTCGGTAAGTACTTAAACTTGTCAGATGGTCGTTTTAAGCTACCGACCAAAGTTGGTCGGTAATTTCCGACTAACTTTGGTCGGTAAGCCATTCCGACCATCAAAACACCGTCCACACCCTAATGGTCGCGTTTTGGTCAGTAATTGGCCATAACCGACCAACTTTGATCGGTTTTTAGCAAATTTCTAGTAGTGGATGCGCTTGAGCTAGCACAAAGTAGGGAACGGTGAGCAATTACCAAACAACTAGAACGTGACCCACTTAAAATGATACTACTGCTAAGGTACGACCTCATTCATTCTTTTCTTTACATATATTGCGAATTGGACTAACAATTGCAGTCAAAAGCCAAAGAATGATGCAACTGTTAGGCCTGAAAGCACGCGTTACACTCTTTTTCCCTTGAACCGGTTTTGTCCCAAATGGGTTTTCCGAAAAGTTTTTTAATGAGGCAACAGTGGATCGTGCTAACTTAGAATCAAAGACCAGTTATGAACCGGAATAGATGGTCGCATCAACAGTATCCGAGCCCTCTCGATGATCGACCTCGAATATTGGGGGCCATCACCCTCGGGTAATGATTTTATCAAAGAAGAAAACTTTGTGCTTGAACAGTCTGGGTTCGGTGGATAAGATTTATTGTAAGGGCCAAACGGTCAAGTGAACCGTGCCCGCGTAGACCACCTAATCCATATCACGAAGCTTGTACATACTTACAATCTTGTATATTGTGCACAGGAATGAAAGAAAGTTTCTACCTTGCAGACATATATTTTGTCCCTTAAGGCTATTACATTTTTTCCTTAAGGATATCGAGCCCAAGGGCCGCCTCTATCTGGATCCAAGAGATCACCCCCACTCGGGGACTGTCGTCCAAGGCAAACTCAGACGGCTCGGGCTATCGAAGCCCAGAGGCACAAAAGCCTATTAGGCAGTGCCTAAACTTAAAAGTCTACGGCCACCCCCACTTGGGGACTGTTGTCCAAGACAAGTTCGGACGGCTCGGGTGTCGAAGCCTGGAGGTACAAATCCTATTAGGCAGTACTTGAACTTAAAAGGCTATGACCACCCTAGAAATAGCTCGGAGACGTTCGAATCCCGTAATAAAAACATAAGGCCTTCAAAAATTCCAAATTGGTTCAAAGGCTACCCTCGGCAAAACTATAATCTAAAAACATCTAAACAAGCACTTCGAGGAAAGCTTCCGGCCATACCGATCCCCCCACAAGTTTTCAAACAAAATTTACTTCGAGAACGAGTCTTGTTCGAACCTCCGAACAAGACCTTATTTCTACGTTTTTCTCCGTGCTAAGGCATTTGAAATCTTTGCAATCATAAAGGGGAAGCCAAAAGAAACGAACTCAAAAATTGCCAAAGGGATAAAAGCCTTATATGCATTGCAATAAAAGTCTTTTACAAAGGCCAACGATAATGGCCTCAACAAAATGAAAAAAATGCAAAAACAAAGGAAAATCCCTAAGGCACCTAAGCCTGACCTTCACCAGAACCCGCCTCGTCACCGGAGCCATCGGGGTCTTCTCAATCCTCTGGTTTGCCGGAGCCCTCAGTACCTTTCTCACCCTCGGGGTTAGCCAGCTTCTTGGCCTCGGCCTCGAGCCTTTTTGCATCTTCGATCTCGGCCGACAGGTCGAAACTCCGAGCATGGACTTCCTCGAGAGCCTCCCTTCGGGAAAGCCACTTCACATACTCATTAGTAACTTTCAGGTGGTCTTGGGCTGCCTCGGCATCGGCCCTGTACTGGGCCACCATCTCTTCAGCATCAACCCTGGTTATTTCCGACACGGACTTCGCTGTTTCGAGCTCCTTGCTGAGGGTATTCTGTTCAGCAATGGCTGAGCCTAGTTGAGACTGGAGGTCTTTGATTCGTTGAGCCCGTACTATGGATTTCTCTCTTGCCACTCGGAGTTGGACTTCCACCGATGCCAGCTGCTCTCGGGTAGTCTCCTTCTCCGAAGCTAATCGGTCCATTTTTCCTTTTCACCCTTCGGCCATGGCCTTAACCTCGTTCATCTCGACTCGGAGTTGGTAGATCCTGTCAACCTTCTGTTGGACTTGCGAGGTTTGGCCGTTAGTCGCCATGTCTAACTCGTCATCACTAACTTCTAAAATCTTTACCTGTTCTACCAGTTCGGCATGTTCCTTCTGAGCCGCATCCAACTCATCCCGGAGACTCTTGACTTCTTCTTCACGTTGCTCACTGAGAAGCTTATACATGTCCCTCTTCTCAGAAAGCTCCTTGACCTCAGCCTCGAGCTGGTTAACTTCAGCCCGGTACCGGAGAAAACTTTCATGATGAAGTACCGAGGCTTGCAAAAATATAGGAAAAAGAAAAGGCATGAGAGATATCAAAAATTAAATCCGAAGATGAAAGATTATAATGACGCCTTACCCGGTTCAGCGCCTGCTGTGCTTCGTTAAACACGCACGACATATCCACCTCATTCATTTTCGGCTGGTTTTCTTCGGTTACAAGGTACCAGAGGTAGCTAGCTACTCTAATGGGGGGCGGAAAGAACCCGAGAATCCTCCGGGATAGTGATGATTATTGACCTCTTTTGGACGGGATCCATGCTTGGGTCGGTGAATCGGTTGATTAATTTTGGGCTCGAATTCAGCCCACTGACCTCTAAAGATGGGTCTTTCCTCAGCAACCCTAAATCACCCAACCCGTAGAAGTCTTCCAGGGCGGTTGAGTCCACACCTTCAAAAAAGGAACGGGGGGGATCATCCATACTATGAGCCCCTTCGTTGGATCAGTTTTTCTTTGCCGCTAGTGCTTCGTCGAACATAGACTCGATGAATGAAGGCTACCCCGAAATTTCTATAACACCGGGAGGAGCGGAGCCGACGTCTCGAGAGGTCTCGGCCCTCACATCTACATCGGCCTCCTGAACCTGAGGGGGATTAGCCTCCCTTGTTTCCCCCTCGGCTTCCACCCGCTCTTCAGTCAAGGACGACTCAAAGGACACAAAAATATCACCTTCCTCAGGCTCGTCCCTGAGCCTAAAAAGTGAGTTCGATTCAGGCGCTCGGGAGCTAGAACTCTCTTTTGGCTTACGGGCCAACCTTCTTCTTGGCCTCTTCTTCTATGAACTTAGGGAACTCGGAGCCCTTCTTCTTTTCTTCTCTCCTGCTGCGGCCCCGGATTGCCCCGAAGCGGAAGGATCGATGGATAGGTCTTCGCCCCCTAATAAAGGCCTAAGCTCAATGGTCTTAGGTAATCCTGCAAAATAAAAAGAGGGGGAATGGGAACATGGTGGTGAAAAAGGGAACCCAGTGTTTCTTATTCGGGAAAGAAATCTTACCGTGGGAACGAGCCTCCCAGCGGACCCTTCGAGAGTTCGCGCCACGAGCGCTCAGAATAAGGCATCTACGAGCAAATGCCCTCGATCCACTCCTTAACCATGGAATTACGTTTGGGACTCGACCAAGGGCTGCACCACAGCAAATACCGATGAGAAAAAGGGAGATAAAACATAAGATCGACATTTAAAAGAAAGTTATGCTTACGTGATACATTCCACTTCTCGAGGAATGGCCTGAACTCGGCAGGGATCAAGTCTACAGTCCTCACCCAAACAAAGCATCCCTGCTAGCCCCGGCCTCGGTCCTCGTCGATGCTTGAAAATGGGGTTTTGCTGGCCCGGCGTACGAGCTTTATCAGTCCCCCCAGAAGATTCGGGGATTGTACAGGCAGAGTAGATAATCTATGGTGAACAAGAAGGAGTTGATTTTGTTCACAAAGAATCAGAGGAGGATTACGATCCTCCACAACGATGGGTGGATCTTATCGAGGCACACTTCATACCTCCTATAGAAGTCCAGAATAACCGGGTCCACCGGGCCCAGTGTGAAGGGGTAAGTATAAACACTCAGATACCCCTCCACATGGGTAGTAATGTCGTCATCGGGCCCGAGGATTACTATGTCCTTATCCGCCTAGCTGTAGTCCTTAGGAACCGTAGGAAGGACGGTGTAACGACCCGGCCGATCATTTTGAGTATTACAACCCCGTTCCCCCATTTACTGCTCTATTTGTGCTTTATAGCTGTATTATGACCTATCCGATTAGTTATTCGAGTCCGAAAGGATTTCGGGATGAATTGAGACACTTAATCTCATAATGGAAAGCTTAAGTTGGAAAAGTTGACCGGATATTGTCTTATGTGTAAACGACCTCGAATTTGAATTCAGATGATTCCAATCGCTCCTTATGGTGATTTTGGACTTAGGAGCGTGTCCGAAAAATTATTTGGAGGTCCGTAGTGGAATTAGGCTTGAAATAGCGAAAGTTGAATTTTTGGGGAGTTTGACCGGGGGATGACTTTTTGATATCAGGGTCTAAATGTGATTTTGGAAATGGGAATAGCTTTGTTATGTCATTTATGACTTGTGTGAAAAATTGAAGTCATTTCGGATTGATTTGATGTGTTTCGGCACAAGATATATAATTTGAAAGTTCAAAGTCCATAAATTTTGAATTAGGGTATGATTCGTCGTTTTGATGTTGATTGATGTGTTGCGGCGTAGTTGGCGCAGATGCGGGCCTGGGGCTGGCCAGGGGTCTTCGTAGGTGCGACGATTTTTGCGCAAAAGCATGACCGCAGATGCGGTTCTAAGCATCGCAGAAGCGGAGGCTCCATGGGTAAGTGAGGTCCGCAGAAGCGCAATTCCTTCCGCAAAAGCAAATGCGCAGGTGCAAGCCCAGGCATCGCAGGTGCGGAAATGTCTGGGCAGTGTTAAAAATGAGGGTTTCTGAGATTTTTCTCATTTTGGTCATTTTGGAGCTCGGTTTGAGCGATTTTGGAGAGCAAATTTTCCACGCAACTTGGGGTAAGTGTTCTTGACTCTCTTGTGATTATATTCCATGAATTTATCTTCATTTTAGCAATTGGTTAATGAATTTAAAAGAGAAAATTGGGGGTGTTGGCCTAAAGTTCATAATACAAATATTTGGAGTTTTGAACATCGATTTGGTGTCAGATTTGAGTGAAATTTGTACGGTTGAACTTGGAATTGGATGAGTTATCAGATTTTGTGAGTTTCGTCTGATTCTGAGATGTGGGCCCCACATATAATTTTTGGAGTGTAATTTCGAATCTTGTGGAAAAATATTAGAATTTTGATATGGAATTAATTCCTATAATTGTGTGGACTGAATCAAATTTATTGTTGCTAGATTCGAGCCGTTCAGGAGTTGATATGTGCAAAATGTGATATCTGGAGCATTGTTAGCTTGCTCGACATTAGATTCGTCTTGTTCGAGGTAAGTAACTCTTCTAATTTTGGAGCTGAGGGTATGAACCCTAAATATACGTATTATGTGAATTGTTTGGAGGTGATGCACATGCTAGGTGACGGGTGTGTGGGCGTGCACCATAGAAATTGTGACGTAATTGTTCCGTGAAATTTTGTGCTCAAATAATCTTGGCATTTTCCATGCAGTTTTATGTGTTAAAGAAATTGAGCTGAGAATCATATTAAAAATCATGTGAGAGTATGTGTCAGTATTATTGAGACCCACATAGGTCATATTGCTGTGAATTATTTGTTCAAAATAAAATTTCATACTCAGTCATATTTATTTTATTACATATCATATCTCAGTCTTTGTTATTTATTGATACATCATATCATTATTTTCGGGCTATTTTCATGATATTGTGAGCCCATGAGAAAGAGACTGGAGAGATTGATGACCGAGGGATTATTATTATTATTATTATTATTATTATTATTATTATTATTATTATTATTATTATTATTATTATTATTATTATTATTATTATTATTATTATTATTATTATTATTATTATTATTATTATTATTATTATTATTATTATTATTATTATTATTATTATTATTATTATTATTATTATTATTATTATTATTATTATTATTATTATTATTATTATTATTATTATTATTATTATTATTATTATTATTATTATTATTATTATTATTATTATTATTATTATTATTATTATTATTATTATTATTATTATTATTATTATTATTATTATTATTATTATTATTATTATTATTATTATTATTATTATTATTATTATTATTATTATTATTATTATTATTATTATTATTATTATTATTATTATTATTATTATTATTATTATTATTATTATTATTATTATTATTATTATTATTATTATTATTATTATTATTATTATTATTCCGGGATGGATCTTCGCTGGGCCGGATTGGCTATATACAATACCGAGTGATTGGGCATGATGAGTGGAATGTGTGAGAAAGTGAGATTGAGTACTCTGAGAGTGTGAGTACATGAGTTCATCTATGAGATACATTGCATTGACATGCACACATGACATACATGCATAGAGATGTATTTTTCTCATGCTGTACGGTATCACATCATTCATGATTTCTCACACATGTTGACAGATGGGCATATTGATGCATTTGTTTTACACTGGTTATCTGGAAAGAAAATGAAACATCTTATTTTTAATTGAAAGGATTTTGGAAAATTTATTATTTTCAAACTTATTCATATTTTTGGCAATTTCGGTAAACGATTTGGGGTTTTCATTGATGTACTTGAAAGGCAGAATTATTTTCAGAAATCATGTTTTTTGTTGAGCATTTGATTGTTGAGTTACTTGTGGCATTACTTGTTTTATGTTGTTATGAACTATTGTTGGTTATTGAAGTTAGGACCCGACCTTGGTACAATCTCTTCACTACTGTCAACCTAAGGTTAAGTTTGTTACTTATTGAGTATATGGGGTCAGTTATACTCATACTACACTTCTGTACCTTGTGTGCAGATGTTGGCTATTGATGTTGTTGTGTTCGTTGAGAGCTGGATATGAAGATGTACCTGCGCTCCGGTTGTAGCTGCCTCTTGTTCATGGTAGATACCGCCTCGCATCGGCCTTGCACCGATGAGGGATTTTCAACCTTAAAGTCGTTCGAGACTGAACATCCCCCCTGGGGGGACGAACATTTTCAAGGGAGGCTCGGCTACCGGTTCATCGGTAGCCGTGCCCGGTGCGGACCTCTCGAGGCCAACCACATCGGGAGCGGTCTCCTCGACTTCGGTGGTTGGCCATGAAGAAGAAGCAGCCTTTTGGGGAACAGTCTTGGAAGTCTTCGCCATTGTTACCTAGAAAAAACCTAGAAGAAGTGAGAAGGAAGATTGGGAGAGAAGGGTAAAAGCTTGCAGAGAAAATCAAGCGCACTGGTTTGGGTAGAAGATAAATAAAAACTTGCAATTTGTTGAAAAATCTTGAAGAACGAAGGTAAAAATGTTGAGGTATGAAGAGAGGCAGTGATATCCTGAAGGTACGAAGGTAGAAGATTCGTCAAAAAGTAAAAAATGAATGAAGGAGGGGAGTATTTATAGAGGCTTCGCGTCGATTTGTGTCTAGGGACGGTCTGTTGATGGACGACACGCGTTTGAAATCATTATGACGCGACTGACGAGACGTTTCAGATTCTTTATCGTTTCTGTCACGGCGTATTGAAGAAGGAATCGAGGTGCTCATGTCGTTTCTCGTCGTTTCCGTAAACTTACTCTCTGAGAAACGAGGGGACTATCTGTATATGGGTGAAACCGAGTCCGTGGGACGCCTCGGTTTCCGATGAAGTGAACGGAGCAAGAAACATAAAGACAAGGAACCTCAATCAAGGAAATGAGCCCCTTGATCCGGGGTCCGGGCAAAACCCCGCCCTCGGGAGTATCGAGGCCATGACCCCTTGGTCCGGTTTGAACCCCAAAAGCCTCGGAGAGCATTACCAGATAATTGAGAACGACCAACAAAAGGTCGTGATGTCCGCGACCGGCCGGATATCACGACATGGATCTCAGCATATATCGGCAGAGAACCGGTGATTAGTTAAATAAAATATTTTTATCTTTTATAGAATTGTACTTACGGTGAAACTCCCCTACTATATAATTGGGGGTCTGATTATTCATTAGGGATATTGTAACACACACATCAAGGCAATATACTCTTATTTTCTCTGTTATTCAAAGCTCTCACTTTTGTTCATCAAATCATCAGTAACGTGAGCCCGGGTTCTAAGGTAGACATTCCATTAAGCTGTTACTAAGTCCGGGATCACCCCTCTTTATTGGTTTGATAATTTATCTCGTCCTTTATCTGTTTAATCTAACGCAATTTATAGTTTGTATTAAATTAATTCACATATCTTTAAAACCACTCACAAATTTATTTGTTATCCGTTTTTTTAGGATAAACTTATCCTTCCAAAATAGTACGAAAATGAAAGCATTATAATACTCAAACATAATGCAGAAACATATTGGAGAAGCCGGTGCTCGTTAGAGTGAGAGTTTTCGCACCGACAGCGAAGAATAATGGGGAGATCAGCTCGTGAGAAAGATGAGACAAATAAGTTAATTCAGCATAATGAAAATACATCTCACGTTACCAAAATGCATATTAAATTAAAATGATACTTTACATATGTTGACTTACAAATTTACCTCCCCGACGCAAAGACGATTATTTTTTCTCCACCTAACAATCAAGCATGGGTTACGCAAGGGAAGTGCGACAACAAACAAAAAAGATATTTCTAGAATGTGCATACGCGTCAATCAAGAAGAATAAGAGGAACTATTAGTATTTGTTTGACGTCTCTATCCACCCACCCTCTCCTAACAAACTGACGATGGGCATTCCACCAAACTGAGTTCCCATTACACCAATTTTCATAATTTGTCTTTGTTGGTGCTTCTATTTATGGCATTCTATACACGTGGAATCTCATAGCACCGTCCATACACTCTTTGGTTCTTGATATTTTTCCTCGTGCTTTTTGCTTCCTCTCTTATATAAAATCTTCCTCCGAACATTTTGGTACTCGTCAAACCATTTCCTTCACCATTTGTTCCTCTTTTTCTGTCTTTTTTTAAATAAGGAGAAATTAAGAGTTTACGTTGTACCATTTATACTAACAATGGCGAAGAAGATGGTGAATATGAAACCTTGGATTGAGGTTGCCCCATCACTCTTTGTTTTCCCACAAAAACATTCTCATTCTCCAAAACTGGAGACTATTAAAGAAGATGATCGAGCAGAAGGACAGGATGGAGATGATAAATGTTCCTCCTTTTAGCTTTCTTGATGAAGCGCTCTTCAGTTTTAATTTCTTCCCCCCTTGTTTTTTAGATTAATGGAAGGAAGGATGGGGTCAATTCGCAATCTCAGGCCGAATCTTGTGGCTATTGATGAATTGTATTAGTTTAGTTGTTATATGTAAACTCTTCTGTTTTATCGAAGAGAATGTATAAAATTTAGAATCTCTTATTAGATTTCTCTACTCTTATGTGTACTCTTTTGAAAGAAGAGAAAGATTCAAATGGAAGTCTGTTTTCAGCATCTAAACCCCCCAAGAAGTGTGGCTCTCCACACGCTAATAAATGGATTAGGAGTTCATACGAGTACTTGTTTGTTTAAATATAGGAATTTATCCCTCTAATTTTGTGTAGTAGTGTGAGATCAATTCGATCAATCAATTATTTCATCATAATCCTGCATCAGTTGGAATAGATTGTATTCCATTCTATTTTACATGTAGCTTATTATTAAAAGAATTCATCACAATTTAATTATTTTAGGCTAATCGTCAACATGCCTTAACCTTTTGGATCTCGTGTATAGCAGGGGTATAATACATCAAGCTATATATCATTAAAGTTTGTTTTCTAAGTATTTGATTTTTGAAAAGGTTCTTCAAAAAGTTTTCTGAACTGAATGGTCTCAAAAATGACACTTGGGCACAAAGAACACTAACACATGTTCAAGAATTTTTGCTTTTAATAGTTCATGCCTCTTTGGAGCAAAAATAAGTAGTAAGCTACAGTAAAAAAGTAAATTCGCAAGCTAAGGTCCGTTTGAAAACCATTTCTGGCCAGACAATAAAGGCTCGATTAGAGTGGATCAAGGTCACATACCAATTCCCTCTTCAACAAGCATTACATCAAAAAGGGATTTGTTTCAATCTTCTTTTGGAGGAGAGCAGGGATGATCTTGTGGGGTCCATCTCATAAATTTCTATACGAAAGGAAGAGTTTTTTCTTCGGCAGGATTACACCGTCCAAAATTCAAGTTTGTCAAATATAGATTTGTTTGGCAAGGAAAAATAATAGAGGACAACAAATTTGTTTACTATTATTGATGTCATCAATGACTTTTTTGAGAGGGTCGTTATCTCTATAAATAGGAAAGCTCTCCCTCAGTTATAAGACACATTAAAGAGAGAGAGAGTAAGAAAGCAATTCACAGAGCAAGAAGACAAAAATTATGCAAGGAAAATAGAAATTTTAAGCAGTATTATATTATTGTAGTGAGGTGAAAAAAAATTAAAGAAGGGTTATTTTTTTGAGTGCGTAGTGATTTTGTAGTATTTTACTTGGTATCATAAATTATAAAATTTTTTCTATAGTAAAATAAGTTGCTCCTCTCCGACCGTGGTTTTTACCTTATTTAGAAGGGTTTTCCACATTAAAATTTCGGTGTTCTTGTTTCTGTTATTATTATCGTTAGTTACCGTATTTTAGTAATCCACATTTATTACAGTCATATAACTTAAATATTATTTTTGTAAGGTTATTTTTCTAACAATTGGTATCAGAGCACATGCTTTGCTCATTGACAAACATATTATTTATGATCAATTTTATTCTGTGAGAAAAATATATCAGGAGTAAAATATGAAGTAATAAGATTCAACAGTAATGACGGTTTCTCCCGACTTATCCAACAAGGGTTAGAAAGTCCACTAGATAGCAAAGAGGCAAAACCCCAAACCATAAAGTTGAGGATTTGACAGCCATGGATAAGAAAGCGGCTAGTGCAATCAGATTATACTTGTACGATTAAGTGCTTAATAATGTCGGCGATGAAAATAGTGCGTGTAGTATTTGAAAAAGACTAGAAAGCCTATGCATGTTCAAATCCTTAAAAAACAAATTATTTTTAAGAAAATAACTTTATGCCATTCACATGAGTGAATGTATAATTATTTTTATCCCATTTAAATATGTTAATGGATTAGTCACACTGCCGGAAACCTTGGAGAAACAATCACTAAAGTCGATAAGGCTATCTTACTTCTAAACTCGTTGCCATCTTCCTATGATAATTTTGCAACAATCATCCTTCATGATAGAGATACCATCGAGTTAAAGGAGGTCACATAAGCCATTTTACTCAATGATAAGATGAGGAAGAAGCTTGAAAATCAGGAGCAGACTCTTATAATAGAAAACAGAGGAAAAAGTCTTTATAGAGCATCGAGTAGCCGTGCTAAATTTAAAGTTCATGAAAAATCCAGGAACCGATCAAAGGGTGAAATTGCTACAGTTGTGCTCAACCCGGTCACTTTAAAAGAGATTGCCCAAACAAAGTTCGAGGCTAGAGCTGTGGCCAGAATAATATTCGCAACACAACTGTTGCAGTGCACAACGATGATTCGGTAGTTCTATTTGTTCATGAGGAGAAATGCATGCACTTAGCAAGCCAAGAGTCAAAATGGGTGATTGACACAACAACATCCTAACATGCCACTCCGATAAGAGAATTCTTCTATAGGTATAAAGCAGGAGACTTTAGGACAGTCAAGATGAGAAATATCAGTCACTCAAAGATTGTGAGAATTTGTGACATTTGTATCCAGATAAATGTCGGATGCACATTAGTTTTAAAAGATGTGCGGCACGTACCAAATCTACAAATGAATTTAATTTTAGGGATCGCTCTATATCGAGACGTGTACGAGAATCACTTTGTCAATATGAAGTGGAGACTCGCCAAATGATTATTAGTGATTGCTAAAGGAGTTGTTCCCTACAAATTGTACAAGACAAACACTTAGGGCCGTTCAAAACCGAACCGTAACCGTTAACCGAACCATAAAATAGGCGTATTGGCTTATTAGTATCGGATTATCGGGTTAATAGTTGGTGAACGAATTAAAATATTATAATTAACGGCTTAACGATTTGGGGGCAGACTACTCAATCTACCTATCGGATAAACTGTTTGCCTATTAAATATTTTTATATTTATACTTTTACCCCTATGTATATAAAGTACTACTTAAAATCATAAATCTCTAATTTCTTAATTCAGCGCTGGCAGCAATCGTCTCCCTCAACAGTCAGCTCTTCAAAGTTCAAACATGGATTTGGTCAAATATGGATTGCATGTCACATGAATTTTTCTATAAGATAAAAAGTTGCTTTGTTTGTGCATTAGTTAACTAACTTGTTTTCCTCGTAAAAAATAATTTTTCTTTCAATTGAGTTGTCGATTGTTTTTATCCATATCACATACTTATTTACTCTCCCTTGTACTAGATATTGCATGTCACATGGATTAGGAAATATTATATAAATGATCTAAATTTTTTCTTATCTCAAGTTCTCTACTTCTTTTTATTGTCTATTTGATATAGCCGATAAATCGCTCGATAACTGCCCGATAATAGCTAATCCGATACCAACCTGTCTGATGTCTTATTAGTTGGCTAGCAGATTACTACATTTATAAATCGATAACCGATAAGCCAAACTGTTAAGCATAAATATCGTCCCGATCCGCCCGATAAACATCCCTACTGAAACACTGAAATATGTTAAGGTGGATCACATGCAGTTGTAGATGACACGATTACAGATATATGAAACCGGAGATTGGGCCATATGAGTGAGAAAGGATTGCAGATCTAAGAAATCACTCATCTCTTTTGCAAAAGGTGCAACTGTTTATCCATGTGAATTGTGATTATTGTTTATTTGGAAGATATCATAGGGTATCGTTTGAAGCAACTCATGGGAGAAAAGCAAATATATTTGATTTAGTATATTCTGATATTTGTGATGCAATGTATTTAGAATCAATAGAAGGTAACAAATATTTTCTCATATTTATTGGTAATGCTTCAAGAAAATTGTGGGTTTATTTCTTGAGAACAAAAGACCACATATTTTATTTTTTTTTGGAAATTTTATGTTTTGGTGGAAAGGGAGATAGGTCAAAAATTAAAGCGTCTCCGGACTAACAATGGACGAGAGTATACTTCAAAGAATGCGAAGAATACTGCTCAAGTCATGAAATCAGACATGAGAAGACAGTTCCTGGTACCCCACAACATAATAGTGTAGCTGAAAGGATGAATCACTCCATTGTCGAAAAAGTGAGAAGTATGCTCAAATGGAAAAACTACCTAAGTCATTTTGGGGTAAAGCAGCTCACACAGCCTGTTACCTGATTAAAAGAAGTCCATTAGTTTCATTGGAGTTTGACATTCGAGAGAAGGTCTGGACCAACAAAAGAAGTTTCCTACTATCATATGAAAATGTTCGGATGTAGAGCTTTTGTGCATGTGCCGAAGGAGCAGGAATACACTGGTATAACAAAGCTATTCCCTGTATCTTCATCGGTTATAAAGATGAAGAGTTTGACTACAAATTTTGGCACCTAGAAAGGAAGAAGATCATCAGAAGCAAAGATATGATCTTTAGAGAAGATGTGATTGGGATTGAGGGTGATCAATCAATAAAGATCAAAAATAATAATGGTGCAATCACTAACTTTGTCACCATTCCTACTGTACTTGTATGCAATCCTTCCAAAGGTGAAGAATGGTACACATAAAGTGTAGATAAAGAGGTTGCTGAGCAGAGAGAGCACCCTATCCACAAGAGAAAGAAGAAGGGCAAAAATAACAACAAGAAGGACAACAAACTTTGAGAAGATCTAGAAGAGTGAAAAAATAGTCTAGTCTACGTTATATCCTTCTTCAGAGTATATTCTCGTCACTGATGAGGGGGAGCCAAAGAATTTCAAGTAAGTGTTGTCTCATCCAAAAAAATCTGAATACATATGTAATCCCTTAAACTTGTCCGGATCTTTTACGTAGACACCTAAACTATGGGGTGTACCTATTGAACACTCGAACTTAGCAAAAGTGTATCTATTGAGCACATAATAATGACATGCCACAATATGTGTCTTACACTTTTCTTGAGCGCGTGAATGCTTTAATTTACACAGAAATGGGCCCAAAACATTGCTAATAGAATTAGCTCATTTTTCTTTTTCTTTCTTTCCTCCAACTCACTCCACGGTCCTGTACCTCTATGAACGCTGATTCTTCCTCCATGTGTTATTAGCTTTTTCCTTTCTCTTATTTTTTCCTTTTTCTTTTCCTTCTTCTCTCACCAGGATCTTACCTCCATTAATGCTGCCCCTCTTCCTCCCCGTTTCTTGGCTATTTTCTTTTTTATATTTTTTTTAGAAAATATATATGTATACCATTAGAATCTACAAAATCATATTAATATATGTTTCAGTTGCCATGGCCTAATTTCATTACTTTTACAGACTGATTTTAATATTTAATTGCAACACGATCCATTACTTATACAATAAAGTTTTCAACACATTATTATTTCAGTTACATAGCTTATTAAAGATAGTCTTGTGAAGTGGGTGCCAAGGAGGAAGGTTAATTTAGAACTTATGGGAGAGGGAAAGCTCAACAATGGTTTTGAGGCATTATAGTCGTATAATTTCCTGCTTCATAATGCTTGCCATAATTTTTATTTTTGGTGTGCCCAAACTCTCTAACAGAAAATACACTGAAGTAAAAGAGAATGAAGGGACTGTAGTTATCTCCTGCCTGATCTAAAGAGTTAAAACATATTTGAGAACTTTCACCTAATGAAAGCTTGATTATTTCAAGGGGGAGAGAAGAGGAGAAAACCAGGGGAGGAGGTCAGGAGGGGGACAAAAGGATACAAAAGGAGGGAGAGCAAAAAGTTTCTTTTTCCTTTTCTGGTACTGATGTGTCATTTTCTTATTTGTCGCATTGCCACATCAGAGGCGTTTGAATCTCACGCATTGATATTTTGGCATGATATCAAAAATATGTTCAATAGACACACTTAAGCTTGAGTTCAAGTGTTCAATAGGTACAATCCTTAGTTTAAGTGTCTAAGTAAAAAATTTGGATAAGTTTAAGGGGCCGCATATGTATTTAGACAAAAATAAATCAGTAGATGGAACCTATACTAGAAGAGACGAATTCTTTATAGAAAAATGATACGTATAAACTGGTTGAACTTCCAAAAAGTAAAAGATCACTCAAGTACAAGTAGATCTTTAAGCTCAAGAAAGATGAAAATGGAAAGATGGTTAGATACAAAGCTGGATTGGTGGTAAATAATTTCGAACATAAGAAAGATATTGATTTTGATGAAATTTTTTTACCCGTTATTAAAATAACTTATGTTCGAATAATCTTGAGCTTGACAGCTAGCCTAGATCTTGAAGTGGAGTAATTGACGTGAACATTGTATTTTTATATGGAGATTTGAAAGAAGAGATATATATGGAGCAACCAGAAGGTTTTAAAGTAAAAGCAAAGACATATATGTTGTGCAAATAGAAAACAATTTTTATGGGCTGAAACAAGCGCCAAGGCAGTGGTACAAAAAAATTGACCCACTCTCGAGAAGCCAGATATATACAAATACTTTTTCAAATCCATGTGTATACATAAGAAATTCTTTAACAATAACTCTATCATCTTGTTGTATGGGATGACATGTTGATTGCAGGACAAGAGAAGAAGTTGATTTCCAGGTTGAAGAAAGATTCATGATAAATTCTAGGAATGTAGATTGTCAGAGATATGACAAATAGAAGGCTGTTACTGTCACAAAATATAATAACACGCCTCTTGCTAGTCATAAAGTTGAGCAAGAAAATATGTCATACAATAAAGGGAGATAAAACAAAAAACATGGCTAAAGTTTCATATTTCTCTATCGTCGGAAGCTTGACGTATGCAATGGTATGTGCCATACCTTATAATGCTCATGTTGTCAGTGTTGTTAACAGGTTTCTTGACAACCCAGAGAAAGAACATTGGGAAGTTGTGAAGTGGATACTCAGGAATCTAAAAGGAACCTCAGGTGAATGCTTTGTTTTGGGAGATCAGGTCCAGTCTTGAAGGGCTCTATAGATGCTGATATACCTAGTGATCTTGATAAGAGAAAATCCACTACTGGATATCTATTTACTTTTTCAGGTGGAGCTATATCACGACAGTCTAAATTGCAGAAGTGTGTTGCACTTTTAACAACTGGAATAGAGTACATTGCCGCTAAAGAAGATGAGAAGGAGAAAGTATGGCTCAAGCGGTTTCTTCAAGAGTATGGATTGCATGTAAAGGAGTATGTCTTCTATGTGATAGTCAAAATGCAATATACTTCAGTAAAAATTCAATCTACCATGCAAAAACAAAACATATCGACGTGGGATATCATTGGATTTGTGAGCAAGCGGAGAATGAATCTTTGCAGGTCAAGAAGATTCACACGAGTGAAAATTCTACGGATATATTGACCAATATGATACTAAGAGCCAAGTTCGAGCTATGCATAGAACTTATCGTGAGCTCTATTTTCATGACCCAAAATCCACTATAGGTCGTGATGGCACCTAACGTCGTCGTTAGGCAAGCCAATGGTCAACTAACAACTTAGTTATTCATTTTATTATTTTTGAAATCATAAATTTTGTTAGGTGGATACGTAAATACATTAAAATCGTAGATAAATACAATTTAAATATTATACAAGTAAAAGTGTATCGAGGTTAAGCCAACCAAAAATGAATTCTAGAATATCCCACAACCCGGTATCACAAGTGCAAGAGCATTTACTAAGGAGTACAATAATAATACAACATCTGTCCGGAATGTAAATAAGATAGGATAAAGTAAATGGTATGATGGAGACTCTGTGGGCTACGATACGTAGCCTGGAATGCAGTTCACCATAAAGTCTCCTCAGCAGCTGCGCCTACGCGCCAAGACGATCACCAATTGAACCTGTCAGATTCTGCACATTTAGTGCAGAAATGTAGCATGAGTACGTAAATCAACGCGTACCTAGTAAGTATCTAGTCTAACCCCGAAAAAGTAGTGACGAGAGGTCGACATCGACACTTACTAGAGTTCCAATAAAGAAATATGATAAATCATAAGCAAATATGAAGTACAACAACAATAATGGGGTAAAACTGTAAGTTACATAATCTTCCAAAAATTTCTTTTAAATATATAAATTTCTCAGTCTCGTGCTCTATCTCAACAACTCAGATATATTAAGTGCCAGTAACCAACGGATAAGGTTAGACATGAGACTTACCTCACTCTCGTGTTTAGCTACGTACAGACTCTCGTCACCCCGTGCGTACGTAGCAATCACAACTAGTAGCACATAACAATTATATCACCTAGGGGTAGTTTCTCCCTCACAAGGTTAGACATGAGACATACCTCGCTCCGAAGTTCCATAATCGGCTCCAACGCCTCTCTAACATCTCAAACCAATGCTCGTCGATCCGAAACTAGTCAAACAAAGTGCAAATCAATCAAAATATACTCCAATGCGAATAATTTAACAATTTATAAAAATTCTCAACTCAGCTCGAAAGGTCAACAAATTCATCCCTTGGGCCCACATATCCGGATTTCAAAAATTCTTGAAGATAAACTTTACCCATAATGCAACGAACTCAAATATATAATTTATCCTAAATTCCATGTCCTATTTCGTGGTAAAACTCCATAAACACCAAATTTTAGGTTTTCTTCAAAGTCCCACAATTTCCACCAATTTTCATGTTCCAATCAATGTATAATTCATGTATTTAACTCACAATGAGAAAAAATCACTTATCTCCCGGTTGATGATGAAAATGGTGCTCCAAAATCGCTCCCAAAGTCGGCTCCCAAGAAGAAATGGAGTGAAAATGAGCCAAACCCCCGTTTTTAAAATGACATTGCCCAACACTTCCTTCTTTGCGAACGCGGCACGGTCCTCGCGTTTGCGAAGCAATACCAGCCTTCGCTCCTCAGCTCCTTTACGCGAACGCGACACAGGGCCCGCGAACACGAAGCTTTACCAGCCTGCCCTTCGCAAACGCGACTGCCCAATTGCGAACGAGAAGGCAAAATTCCATGGCCAGGCCAACTTCTCTTACGCGAACGCGACATGCCTATCGCGAACGCGAAGTAACACTGCCTAACACATCGCGAACGCGACTTCCCTATCGCGAACGCGTAGAACAAAAAGGCCCAGACCCAATGTCCTTCTTTACGAACGTATGAGACTCGCATTCGCGAAGAACAAAACCAGTACCAGCAACTCAGCCAAATTTGGTTCGAAGCCACCCCGAAACACACTCGAGGCCTCCGTGACCCAGTCCAATCACACCAACCAGTCCAAAAATATGACATAATATTTCTCGAGACCTCAAATCATATCAAAAAATATCAAAACTATGAATCGACGATCGACACCCTTCTTTAAACTTTTAAACTTCGCTGAACGCGTCCAAATTATACTTAAATATTCCGGAATGATGCCAAACTTTATGTGCAAGTCACAAATCACGATACGAACCTATTCCAAAGCTTGGAACCCCAAACGGACATAGATAATATCATAATCCACTTCAAACCAAACTTAGGAAATTCTTAAACTTTCAAAATGCCAACTTTCCATAATAAGCACCGAAATACTCCCGGATCACCCGATACTCAACCCGAACATACACCCAAGTCCGAAATCATCATACGTACCTATTAGAACCTTCAAATCCCGATTTTGAGGTTGTTTAGTCAAAAGTCAAACCTTGATCAACTCTTCCAACTTAAAGCTTTCGAATTTAGAATTTGCCTTCCGAAACAACTTCGAACTTCCCGAAATTCAATTCCGACTATGCGTACAAGTCATAATACATGAAGTGAAGCTACCTAAGGCCTCAAACCGCCGAACGACGCACTAGAGCTCAAAACGACATGTCGGGTAATTACATTCTCCCCCACTTAAATATATGTTTGTCCTCGAACGTGCCAAGAACTGTCCCGGAGTTGTCCCAAATCACTGTTTAACACCTCATGCACCTACCTGTGCCACCACAACCCATATGAGCACATTAGCTCGAGCCAAACTGAAGATCCTTCCTCTTTTTCTTTTCTTAGCCAACAAGACTTAGAACCAGGTTTCAACATCCGGAATTCTCCACGATACCTGATTCTAATATACGAACACCGTATCAATCACTACACACTGTACCAAAACATGATCATGCACCTTTGCTGAAATCACACCATGCACCGCATAATTTGCATGCCCATAATAATATCCTCCGACCACAATAGCTGTAATTTCACGAATCCGATGCCCGCAATATGCCTCATAACATATGTAAGCTCTGTTTCAACTCTCGTAATACTGCCACGACAAAAGAGATGTTTAAAAATTCATAACCACCTGCCAAACAATAAATCATGGGGTATCTTCACCTGACAAGAACCATTACCTCATTCTAAACTGAATAATGATATTTTCTCTTTAATATACCCTACTTAAATCTGATCGCACCAATCTCAGGTCTAATAACCTCGTCTCACCCAGTACAAGCAACTCGGGTAATAAGACACTGCAAACACTATCTAAAATCTCATATGACGCCATCAATGTGCCAATAAGCTACAACTCGACTATGACCCATAAGAAAGAACGAACTCTGGCAAGAACTACCCAGCCCGCGTAATGAATAAAACGGCCAAACCGAATGTTATGGCTCTATCTCAAAGATGAGAAACATGGCACACAAAATAAGTATAAGGAATCGTATTTAGCACTTCAGTGTTGCGGCGTGTAACCCGATCCAACTATGAAAGTGTTGTAGCGTGCAACCCTATCCAAATATGACATTGTTGCGGCGTGAAACCCGATCCAAACATGACACTGTTGCGGCGTGCAACCTTATCTGAATATGACATCGTTGCGGCACGCAACCTGATCCACACAACATACTCGTGACGGTGTGCCACACGATCCAAATAATATACCCGTGGTGGCGTGCCACCCGATCCAAATAATATACCCGTGGCGGCGTGCCTCCTGATCCACATAACAATCAATAAGGAACCTATCAAGCCATAATGCTTATACTTATGAAATGTCCTAATATCGACCACAAGCACGCCAAGTGCATAATACAACCCTGGGGAGACGGATGGTCCCATGTGCTACAAAAACCCAAGCACGACTAAGGTGCAATAAGTGACCTGCATCTCGAGATTCGTCTTACTCATATAACACCACAAATACACTGGATCACAACACATCTGCGAATAATCAAGCCGTCTCACAACCCACCTGGCACAATAGAGTATTACAATGAATAGCTGATGAGGGGAATAACATCCAATACCCGAAGACTCCTCCGTAAGCAATGCTATGCCGAATGAATTCATTCGACCTGGCGTAGAGCACACATTCACATTAGACCCACCAACAGATCTCAAGCCGATTCTGATCATACCATACTGGGCAAATAACTTTTCAATGATACACAATGGCTCTATTCATGACACACACGCACAACCGTCCAATCCGGACCAAACTCCCATAACCAAATGACTAGAGCGCCTTTTCAGGCATAAACTCTCACATTAGCGATAGTACCAGAATCTCTATACCTGGTTTCAATCCTTAACAATTAAGTTACTAACATGTCACACTTGTAAAATCTCCCCGTGGGGTACGCTCCCACGACCTTCAGCACCGGGTAGTAAAGTCTGCACATACATATCACCAACCGTACTAATTCTGTAAGGCAAATCAAGAATCTACAAATCAATACATAAAGCCTCTTACACAGGACACCGTTCTCAGGTGACACTAAAGAAAATGCCAGCTTACTCTGAACATTTCAATTCTTCCCTATTCATTCGAGTCATGACATTCTTATCAATACCGAGCCACAACCTTGATCCTCAACTTCCAATTCCCATGCAGCCCACTGCACCTATCATGCCGCAATGCGAGAGTACAAGAATTCATCATAACCCTGAACTACTAGTAGAATAAATACTTCATTGGCTAGAAACCTTTCACTTAACTCATTTCAGAAGAACCATTGCAACACGCAACTGAATTCCCATAATCGTAGAAAATACCAACCGCAAGTTGTGAGCTAATTCGCCATAACTCTTTCGGGATCCATTTACACGTAACAAGGCCATTTGAATCAAATACCTCCCAAATAAATCAAATTATGGTGGTTGTCAAGCCCGCACGTACAATCACAAACCACTTGTATAACGTAACACGCCGAAGGAACTGATCATTGCCACAATAATGCTGATTCAAACCATTACTAACCGACCCAACTTCTTTAATTTACTCTTGACCTGCCTTAGAGATAATAATAGCTCCATTCAAAAACATAACGAACTCAATCAGCACTCATCCCGAGTGACCCAAATCATGATACTACATCGTCTCAATACCCATGAACCATCTCACACCCTCCTCACGCGCACAATAACATCTCCAACTGGTATACCCATTCTGAAAGACCTTCCGCGAATCCGAACTGTTCCTCCTATTTCTCCAATACTGCCCCGCAGACCCGATGATAACATAGAAAATTCCCCAAGTATTCTTCACGGTCTACTACAAAATCCAGATTTTCAGTCACATAACGAACCCAAAAATCCTTAGACACCGCGCTAGCATTCTTGAACCTATTAGAACTACTATTGAGAGTCAACCACTCTGACCTGGTCCCGAATATAATCAATCCCAACGCTCGGTTAGCACATAAACACTCCCAAAGAAGCAATCAGATGAATTCTTTTCCTTGTACATCACATCCACAAGAAGCATAAACTCCGAGTCTTCCCAAAACCTGCACATGAATCGATAAGGTAAAATATAGCACACTTTCATCAAGTTCTTTGCTCGAATTACCCCTGATATTTTCCTTTATTAGTCATAATTAATATACCAATGCACTGTTGACCAGAAACTGCACAAGCATATAACCACACGATCCAATCATGGACTGTGGGCTCCCCCACTTAGCTTTAAGCTACAATCACATAAATTTAGAACCCATAAAGATTCCTCCTCATCAATTACCATGATTTCGCACCGTTAACCCGCTAAATTCTCGCAATCTCATGTTAAACTTTGCATAAAATATTCCGAATTATCCCACAATCGCACATTCGACCTCCTGACAGTCGCACCATTTTTTTAAGCGATCCAAACTCACATCCCAGTACATGCCTCCCGCTATGTAGATTGTAGAACTCTTCGTAGAACTTCATCAAGAATCACGCAACAGCTAACCTGCTCACAGGAGATAGTCCACATGTGAAATTCCATTTCGACATCTTCTAATGAAATCAACAAACCCTCCAGAGCCCATGCCCGTCCACTAGCTGTAAAAGTCTTTTCATTCCCCATTCGCATCCACTGAAAGTCCATCCATACATTCCAAATTCGAAGTCAAGTTGCACCCAAAAACGATAATCAAGCATTTCACACCCCTCTTCCTTCCAAGAAAACTCCTCTCTGTCATATTCAATCTTCCTCAGTACAGCAGCCACCGTCACAAATGAAATTTATAGACTTAGCCATTGTCCACTATGATTCTCAAATCTCTCTAAACTTCCTTAAAGTATGTGGCTATCCTACCACGGAATCCATAAGCTACTCCGCCACTCCCATTTTGATAAACCCATCTCCTTAAGCAAACTCTCGACCTCTGCTTTTAATACTTAACTTGCTAGCAATTCAACCATCGCGAGACACCTTCCACCATGTCCTTCCTCATCATTTGCTACCCAAACGCTGCCTCAGATCAAAACCCATCTCTGTAGTACCTGAACTAATGAATTGCTACCAACTCTAAGCCTCGTCGAAGATCATCTTTCTCGAGCCATCAGCATTAAAAACACCGATTCGATTTTGAAACCGCTATACACCGCCATCTCTGACAACCGCTTCCCCGATACCATTTCACAACATCCTGCCCCGAAGGCAAATCAAAAAAGACCATAACACAGGCGAACCTTAATGCGTTCAAACAAGGACGGTGATACCACATTACAAATAAAAATTTCACCCCGCTCGAAAATATAACGTCTCGTTACTCCATCAACCAAAGCCTTAACATCCATAGTCCGATTGCCTTTCCTCCGTTAGAATTAAACGTCGAACCTCTAAACCATGCACTGAGAAGTCCTACTTTCGAGTCATTCACTGCCTCGACACATAAACAAACACCCTACTATTGCACCAACACTGTGCGATAACAACACATGAATATCATAATAATTTGTGCATTGCCTCAAATTTAGAACTTGCCTTTCAAAACAACTCCGAACTTTCCGAAATTTAATTCCGACTACGCGTACAAGTCATAATACATGAAGTGAAGCTATCCAAGGCCTCAAACTGCCGAACGACGCGCTAGAGCTCAAAACGACCGATCGAGTCATTACATCTATGTGAGAAATTGGAAATTCCTCCTTCAGGTTCATGCGGTCGAAAGGGGAGATTTATGGGTTCCATGCTGTAAATTTTCATATGAAAGGAAGAGTTTTTCCTTTGGTAAGAATTGCATCATCCAAATTCAAGTTTGTCAAACATAAATTTATCTAAAGTAAAGCCATAATAAAGTTATTTACTATTATTGATGTCATTTGTGACATCTTTGAGAGGTTCTTTACCTTTATAAATAGGGAAGCTCTCCCTCAGTTGTAGGACACGCCAAACAGAGAGAGTATGAGAGCAACTCACATGATAAGAAGAGAAACACTATGTGAGAAAAAATAGACAGTTTGAGCGGTATTATAGTGAGGTAAAAAAAATCAAAAGAGGGTTATTTCTTTTTAGCGTAAAATGGTCTTGGAGTATTTTACTCGGTCACAAATTATAAAAATTTTGCTATAATGAAATCAGTTGATCCTCTAGCTGGGTCGTGGTTTTTCCTTATTCATAAGGGTTTTCTACGTTAAAATCTTGGCGTCTTTGCTTCTCGTATTATTACCGTTGATTATTGTATTTTAGTAATCCACATTTATTACAGTCATATACCGTGAGTATTATTTTCGCGGGGTTATTTTTCCAACAGATCTATCACCCTTATTTGTAATTTTTTGGAGTTATCTTCTGATAAAACAATATAGTACAAGGAAACAAGCACTACATGTGATAAACAAGAAGGAGAAGAGCACATTTTAATAGATATACTATACGTTTCAAGATCAAGGTCATTGGCTTGCTGGACGTTATTTGTAGAACATTCGTAATTCAGGATAAGTTAGTTGTTGAAAATGAAATTTCTTTTTATTGAATGAGGTGTGAAAGATGAATAATGCAATTGCTATGTATTTAGAAGCTAGTAGAAAAAGGAATAAATGAGGCATGACAGGGTGGGTACTTATATACAATGGGTGGTCGGTTATCGTTTAATGTATATAAGGGATTTTGCTTAGCTAAGTGGACGGTTCATTACCCTAGCAACTTAGTTAAATTAATTGTTAATACAAAGAAACCTAAAATACTTTCTTCGAAGTTCGAACTATGTAACTTCGCCCCCCCCTCTCACTCCACAACCCCCTTTTGTTATAAGGAGTAATGTTTTTGGTAAATTGAAGGAGATAGGAAAACTTCTGATCATACTTCATTCTAGTGCTCAAAACATTATAATAGACAATTGATTTTTCTCAAAATTATCTTTATATTCTCCTAATGGAGTATAAGTATCCTGATAGAAAATATAATACTACTTCCCCTAGACTATACGGAGTAGCTTTTTAAAATGCAATGTCAACATACTTAAATGCAATGACTCAAAAATTGTTTAAAGGCTGCATGTCTTAAATTTAGGTATTGACATTCTTGATTTTTGTTTTTCATTCGGGGTTCGCGATACGCATTGAAGGTAGACTAAATTCGAATTCTCTCATATTGGAGGCAAAGGTATTCTAACAAAAGCAACTTCACACCCAAAGATCTAATCTGAAATATTTGATTAAGAATAAAAAAGTACTTAGTCGTTACAAACTCTACGACAAAGCTTGTTGGCCTCTTGAATTTTATTGCATCCCCTCATTGCAATTTGTGACTTTGGTCGAGGAAGGTTGTATACGGTCAAAATCGTACTTGCCCGATTTTGAATGGTTAATCGAGACCGGGGTGGCAGATCGATGTTTAATCCCAAATTATATTGGATCGTTACATGAATAAATATTGCATAGCTCGTGATTCATGGATCGATCGAGATCGAGACCAGCTAAGGTCGAGACCGAGAAGGATATGGATCTAGTGGGATCGAAGGAAGCCTGCTAGGTCGAATAACAGAAAACCGAGGAATCCGTGACCGGGTTAGGATTGTGGTAGAGATCTCGGCATATATCAAGTCAAGACCGGTTGATTAGCCAATCAGAAGATTTTATTCTGTATTTAGAATTGTACCATATGTAGAACTCCTCTACTATATAAAAGGGGTTCCAATCATTTTGTAAAGAGGCACACGCATAATAAAGCAATATATTATGTTCTCTCTTAAGCTCTCTTATTCAGTTGTTCAGTTCTTGTTTTTCAATAATATACTCAGTTGGTTCGAGGGCGACCTAGCTCGAGGGCCAAAGTTGTACGTTACATTGGTTTACTTCATTTTATAGTTAATTTCTAACTTCAATTCTTATATTTCTCAGTTTGTGCCAAGTGAAATCACATATCCTTAAAACCACTTACAAATTTAATTGTTATCCGATTTTAAGGGTAAACAGTTTGGCACCCATCGGGGGGCTAAGGATAATAGCAATTGTCTGGTACTAATTTTCATAACACACACTGCTTTACACTTGTTCTTGTAAGCATTTTTGATTCCTGGATCAGCATGTCGAACTCTCAAGCAGTACCCACACATATCGATAATGGTCTTGGTTTTCATGGCGAAAATGACAACATAGCCGCCCTAGGAAACGAAGTGCCTCCAGTTGATCTCGAGGGAGTACCAGTTGCAGACCCCATCGACGTTAGTTCCCATGTTGCCATGAATGCAAATCTGGGCGTCGACCCCGCAAATAGCATCTGCAGAGACGTTCGATCAGCCGGTCAGAACGCACAGGGCGACGAAGAAGGCGGAATTAACCTTCGAATAATATTCGAAATGCTGCAGGCTCAACAAGTTGCAATAGCACAACTTTAAAATCAGAACCATGCACCGAGTAGGGTCGAACCCGAGCCATCACAGGAAGTTATTCACAGGGCCGAACCAGTGCTGGGGAGGTTAAATGTGAATGAGTCAGACTGACCCCGCTATCTTAAAAATGTTCGAGGAGCTGACAAAGCGAATTGAATCGGGGGAGAAGAAGATTGAAGCGAATGACAAAAAAATGGAAACATATAACTCCCAAGTTGATCAAATTCCGGGGCACCACCGATTTTGAAGGGTTTGGATTCAAAGAAGTTCGTACAAAAGCCCTTCCCCCCCGAGCGCGGCTCCTAAGCCCATTCCGAAGAAATTCCACATGCCAGAAATTCCCAAGTATAATGGAACTATCGACCCCAACGAGCATGTCACTTCTTACACATGCGCAATAAAAGGGAAGGATCTAGAGGACAATGAGATTGAGTCCGCACTGCTGAAGAAATTCGGAGAAACTTTATCAAAGGGGATGATGATATGGTACTATAATTTGCCACCTAACTCCATTGATTCTTTTGCCATGCTCGCAGATTCCTTCGTCAAAGCACACGCCAGAGCGATAAGGTCGAGATTCTCAGAGAGTTCGTATCTCGGTTCCAAATGGAGTATATGGATCTGCCCCCAGTCACCGACGATTGGTCCGTTCAGACTTTCACTCAAGGCCTAAACGTACGAAGTTCGGTAGCCTCACAATAATTAAAGCAGAACTTGATCGAATATCCAGCTGTAACCTGGGCCGATGTGCACAATCGGTACCAGTCAAAGATTAGGGTCGAGGATGACTAGTTCGGGGCTCACTCCGGGTCTGTTTATCCAAACAGGACCATCGACATAGTTAAAAGGGATATTGACCGGGAACCATGGTCAAACAGAGATCGATATCAGCCATACGATGGAGATCAGAGAAACAATGGGCCTGGACGCAACCCCATTCGTATTGATAGAAGAAATGATCGAGGACAGAGCTCTCAAGAGCTCATGAATAAGAGGGGTTTCGACAGAAATGTCGAACCCAAAGAAGAACCACGACTATCGGAATACAACTTTAACATTGATGCATCAGCTATTGTATCGGCCATTGGGCACATCAAAGACACCAAGTGGCCCCGACCTCTACAGACTGATTTGGCCCAGAGAAATCCTAATCAACTGTGCAAATATCATAGCACCCACGGTCATAGAACAAAAGATTGCAGACAACTGAGGGAGGAGGTAGCCCGTTTGTTCAACGAAGGGCATCTTCGAGAATTCTTAAGCGATCGGGCTAAAAACCACTTCAAGAACAGAGATTCAAACAGACAGAATGAGCAAGAAGAGCTGCAACACGTGATCCACATGATTGTTGGAGGGGTCGATACTCCTTAGGGGCCCGTATTCAAACGCACCAAGGTGTCGATCACGAGCGAAAATCGGACTCGAGACTACGTACCGGAAGGGACCATGTCTTTCAATGATGAGGATGCAGAGGGGATCTTACAACCCCATTATGACGCACTAGTAATATCTGTCCTTATGATTAAAATTCAAGTTAAACGTGTTTTTATTGATCCAGGTAGCTTGGCCAACATTATTCGATCGAGGGTCATAGAAAAGCTCGTCCTACAAGATCAAATTGTGCTCGTAGCCCGAGTACTTAACGACTTCAACATGGCAAGCGAAACCACCAAAAGTGAAATTACTTTGCCAGTGAACGTGGCTGGGACCATCCAAGAAACAAAGTTCCATGTGATCGAGGGTGACATGAGGTACAACGCCCTGCTCGAAAGGCCGTGTATACATAACATGAGGGCAGTACCCTCCACCCTTCACCAAGTTCTGAAGTTCCCGACATCGGAGGGAGTCAAGATAGTGTACGGGAAACAACACGCCGCCAAGGATATGTTTGCAGTTGATCAAGTGATACCGGTATTGGCGCTCTCATCAATGAAATGATCAGATTCGAAGGGAAAGCAGAAGGCCAAATAGCAACCACAGACACCGGCCTCGACCCAATTACAGAAGCAAGGGATCGACAAGGATGATGACTACTGGATCCCTCGATCCTTCATAATTCCCGATGACTTCGACGCTACCAAATCGACGGTCAAACAGTTGGAACAAGTCACACTGGCCAAGCATCAGCCCAAACGAAAGGTATACCTGGGCATGGGGCTAATCCCAGAGCTCAGGAAAAAACTTATTCATTTCCTTAAATCTATCATGGATTGCTTTGCTTGGTCCCACCTCGATATGACAGGGATCCCACCAGAAATTACCACTCACAAACTGAGCCTCGACCCTAAATTCTGCACGGTGAAGCAAAAAAGAAGGCCTCAGTCCGAGGTCAAACATGCCTTCATCAAGGACGACGTAACCAAACTTCTCAAAATAGGATCCATTCGGGAAGTAAAGTATCCCGATTGGTTAGCAAATGTAGCGGTAGTCCCTATGAAGGGAAACAAACTTAGAATGTGTGTAGATTATAAAGACCTGAATAAAGCATGCCCCAAGGATTTTTTTTCCTTTGCCTAATATCGATCGTATGATCGATGCCACGGCCGGCCACGAGACTCTCAGTTTTCTCGATGCCTACTCCGGGTACAACCAGATACAGATGAACCCGGAGGATTAGGAAAAGGCCTTATTTATCACTAAGTACGATACCTACTGTTATAATGTAATTCCATTCGGGCTAAAAAATGCTGGTGTAACTTATCAACGCCTAGTAAACCGAATGTTCGAAGAACAAATAGGAAAATCAATGGAAGTTTATATTGATGACATGTTAGTTAAGTCCCTACGAGCAGAGGACCATTTAAAGTATTTGCAGGAGACTATCGATATTCTGAGGAAGTACAATATGAAGCTCAACCCCGAAAAGTATGCATTCGGGGTTGGCTCGGGCAAGTTTCTTGGTTTCATGGTATCCAATCGGGGAATCGAGATCAACCCCGATAAAATCAAAGTTATCGAGGATATCACGGTAGTGGATAATGTAAAGTTCGTGCAAAGGCTGACGGGGTGGATAGCCGCCCTAGGACGATTCATTTCGAGATCCTCAGATAGGAGCCACCGATTCTTCTCGTGGCTTAAGAAGAAGAGCAATTTTGCATGGATTCCGGAATGCCAGCAAGCCTTGGAGGAACTAAAGTGGTATTTATTGAGCCCGCCGCTGCTTCACACCCCGAAAGTGGACGAACAGCTTTACCTGTACTTGAGAGTCTCAGAGATAGCGGTAAGTGGAGTCCTGGTCCGAGAAGAACAAGGTATGCAATTCCCTATCTATTATGTTAGTCGGACCTTAGGTGAGGCCGAAACTAGATATCCACACTTAGAAAAATTAGCGCTTGCTTTAATAAGCGCCTCAAGAAAACTAAAACCATATTTCCAATGTCATCCAATATGTGTTGTAACAACTTATCCTCTTCAAAATATTTTGCACAAACCAAGCTTTCGGGTCGATTGGCCAAATGGGTCGTAGAAATCAGTGGGTACGATATTGAGTATCGACCCCGAACCACTATCAAATCTCAAATCTTGGCGGACTTTGTGGCTGACTTTACGCCGGCCCTCGTACCCGAGGTTGAAAAAGAATTACTGATAAAATCGGGTACATCTTCGGGAGTCTGGACCCTCTTTATGGATGGTGCATCGAACAGGAAGGGGTCCGGATTAGGCATCGTACTAAAATCACCCATAGGTAATATAGTTAGACAGTCTATCAGAACTACAAAATTGACTAATAATGAGGCTGAGTATGAGGCCATGATTGCAGGTGTCGAACTAGCTAGAAGCTTGGGGCGGAGGTCAAAGTGGCTAAGTGTGATTCCCTCCTCGTGGTAAACCAAGTGAACGAGACTTTTGAAGTCCGAGAAGACCGAATACAGAGGTACTTGGATAAACTACAGGTGACTCTACATCGGTTTAGGGAATGTACCTTACAACATGTACCTCGAGAATAGAACAACGAGGCTGACGCTCTTGCAGACTTTGGTTCATCGGTCAAACACGACGAACTCAACTCGGGGACTGTCGTACAACTCATAAGATCGATAATCGAAGAAAGTCACGCCGAGATAAACTCCACAAGTTTAACCTTGGATTGGAGAAACAAGTACATAGAGTACTTAAAGAACGGGAAGCTTCCATCAGATCCAAAGGAGTCGAGAGCTCTACGCACAAAGGCAGCATAGTTCACTTTGTTCGAAGATGGAACCCTATTTAGAAAGACGTTCGATGGACCGTTGGCAATATGTTTGGGACCGGGAGATATCGACTACATCCTACGGGAAGTTCACGAGTGCACTTGTGGAAATCATTACGGTGCCGAATCGTTGGTCCACAAAGTAATCAAAGTAGGGTACTATTGGACCGATATGCGGAAGGATGCAAGGGAGTTCATTCGAAAATGCGACAAATGCCAAAGGCATGCGTTCATGATTCATCAACCCGGGGAACTACTCCACTCGGTCATGTCCCCATGGACCTTCATGAAATAGGGAATGGACATCGTTGGCCCTCTCCTGTTGGCCCCAGGTAAAGTTCAATTTATTTTGTTTATGACTGATTATTTCTCTAAATGGGTTGAAGCACAGTCTTTCGAGAAAGTCAGAGAAAAAAAAATCATAGACTTCATTGGGACCACATCATATGTCAATTGGGGATGCCCTCCGAAATTGTATGTGATAATGGAAAACAATTCATCGGAGCAAAGTAACTAAATTTCTCGAGGATCATAAGATCAAAAGGATTCTATCAACACCTTATCATCCCAGCGGGAACGGACAAGCCGATTCGACCAACAAAACCATCATCCAAAATCTTAAGAAGAGATTGACCGACGCCAAAGGAAAATGGAGAGAAATACTACCCGAGGTTCTATGGGCATACCGCACAACATCGAAATCCAGCACCGAAGCAACGCCGTTTTCGTTAGTTTACGGCGCCGAAGCTCTGATCCCGGTCGAGGTCGAAGAACCTAGCATCAGGTTTCGATATGCAACATAGGATTTGAATAACGAGACCATGAATACGAGCCTAGAATTATTGGACAAAAGACACGAAGCCTCTCTCATCCGATTGGCCGCTCAAAAATATCGGATCAAAAGGTACTACAATCGAAGAGCCAATCTTCGAAATTTTAACATCGGGGACTTGGTGCTAGGAAAAATTACCCTCAACACCTGAAATCCGAATGAGGGAAACTGGGTCCGAACTGGGAAAGACCGTACCAGGTTCTCGAAATCATCGGAAAAGGATCCTTCAAGCTCGGCACAATGAATGGCGAACAACTGCCGAGCAATCGGAACGTATCACACCTAAAATGATACTACTGCTAAGGTACGGCCCCTTCCATTTTCATTTATAATTTAAATTAACCCTTGCAGGTGTCCGACCATAAACAACGATGGATTCTTCGACACGAAGCCTTTAGGTCTGAAAGCACGCATTGCACTCTTTTTCCCTTAGACCGGTTTTGTCCCAAATGGGTTTTCCGATGAGGTTTTTAATGAGGCAACCATTGATCGTGCTAACTTAGAATAATTTAACAGTATCCGAGGTTTCTTTACAATCAACCTCGAATACTGGGGGGCATTGCCCTCGAATGTTAACTTTGATGCGAAGAAATTACTTTATGGCAGCAGGGTCTCGATAGGAAAAATTTTTAAGGGCCAAACGGTCAAACGAACAGTGCCTGCTTAGTTTGCTCGAGCCTTGGCTCAGAACATGTACGCATGTATAATCATTTATAAAGAGAAGTATTTTTCTTTGCCGGTATCTCATGCCTTAGAAAATGTTTTCTACTTTACAATTTCATACTCTCAATCTACTATGTAAACAGGCTTAAGGGTCGACCATAACCAGAGTTCGGATAATTACCCCCACGCTCAGGGACTGCCGTCCGAAAAATAAACGAGATCGAATCAGTAAAACTCCGAGATCATAAGACCTTTTAGGCAACCCTCGATTTTTATAGGTCGAGGCCACCCCACTCGGGGACTGATACTTCGGGAAAGCTCGATGTAAAACAGGAAAATAAGCCTAAGGGAAAAATTCAGAACTAAAAAGGCTACGGCCAAATTAACACGGTTCGGAGACGTCCAATTTCCATAACAAAATAGCCTTCGAATTCCCTCATAAATCGGTTAAAAGGGCTACCCCGGCAAAATCATAAAAGGCTTCGATAATATCAAGCGTCGAAAACTCTAATGAATACAAAATTGTTTGAACTCCTGAATAATTCCTTATTGCATGCTAAGGCATTACAAGTTTTGCAAATACAAATGATAAAAAACTTTTTCAAGCCGAAAAAGGGAGAAAGCCATAAACAATCTTTTTACAAAGGCTATATCGGCCTAATACAAAAGCCTAAGGGTTGTTTTTGCTTTGAGTTCGAGAGACCATCCTCGCTCAAATAAAAAACCTAAGAGTTACCTTACTTCGAGTTCGAGCAAGCACTCACTCGATCGTAAAGCCTAAGGGATATACTAGTTCGGTTTCAATTAAATTGTCTAAACCTCGGACCTTAGAATACAACTTCATAATTTTATAAGGCAGAAAGGAAGAAAGTTTTTATATATATACACATCAAAAATCATTTACAAAGGCAACATGGCCCGATTAAATTTCTCTACAAAAGACCGAAACGGTCTTAAAAGAAACACAAATATACTAAAGGACTTAGTCCTCTCCGAGAGAAGCATCTTCGCCCTCGAGGCCTCCTTCGCTTTCAGATCTGCTCATACTCCCGGTATCATCATCATCATCAGGAAAGGCCAACATTCTGGCTTCGGCTTCAAGCTCCTTAGCATTCTCGATCTCGGCTGTAAGATCGAAGCCACGAGCATGAATCTCCTCGAGAGTCTTCCTCCGAGACTGGCATTTAGCATGCTCGGCAACCCAGTTTGCTCGAGCCTGAGCAGCCTCGGCAACCTCCTTTGCTCGAACCTGAGAAGCTTCAACATCGGACCAGTAGACGGCCACCATTGCATTAACATTAGCCATGGCTATTTCGACCTCCGATTTGGCCGCTGCAAGTTCTGTAGCCAGTCTCTCTCGATCAGAAGTTGCTGAGCCCAACTGAGACTGGAACTCCTCAATTTTCTTGGCTTGCACCAAGGCCTTCTCTTTCAAGCTTTGGAGTTGGGTCTCAGCCAAGGCCAGTTGAGTTCGGGTAGCCTCTTTTTCTGAAGCAAGGCGGTCCATGTTTTTTTTCCACTTTTCGGCCTCCGCTTTCACGACGTCCACTTCAACACAAAGCTGCCTAATCACATCGAGCTTTTGCTGGACCTGTGGGACCGAACTGTTAGCCATCACGCCCGAGTTAGTGTCATTAACTTCAAAGTTTCTTTTTACTTGCTCAGACAAATTGGCTTGTTTTCTCCGAGCTGCTTCTAGCTCAGCTCGAAGTCCTTTTACTTCTCCTTATCTCTGCTCACTGAGAAGCTTGAAGGCATCTCTTTCCTCAGTAAGCCCTCGAATTTTGGCTTCGTACCGACTCAGCTCCCCTCGGGATCAGAGAAACACCTCGTGATAAAGCACAGAGGCCTACAAAAATAGAAAGAAGGAATTATACAAGGAAAGAAAAATACAAGTATGAAAATTAACAAAGAGAAAATAAACTTACTCGATTCAGGGCCTGTTGAGCTTCATTTAAAAGACAAGAAACTCCCACCTCGCCGAGCTCTTCTTCGGAGCCTCTAAGTCACTTAGACCGGTGACATCTTCTACCCCAACAAAATAACCACAGAAAGGATCTTTCTCTCCATGGGCTCCCTCCCCGTGACAAGTCTCCACGGCCTGAGTATCACGTATCATCGACTGGGAAAATGAAGGAAACAAGGGAGAATCCCCGATCTCTATTGCCCCAAGTAGGTTTTTTTGGGCGCCGCCTCCGTCTTGACGAGCCTCAAGCCTGATTTCTGCATTGGCATCCACCGCCTCCTCAACGGTCCCTTTGCCCCGCGGTAAAGCATATTCCTTTCTCCTCGACCTGGGAATTTGGGCCGGAGTCTCCTTCTCGACTTCATCGAGCCTAGACGGAGTAGTATCAGCTCCCATCGGTCCCGGAGTTTTCTGAATATCGGTGCCAGCTCGTGCACGGGCCACCAGCCTAGAACCACCACCTTCTTCTTCTTCTTCTTCTTTTTCTTCTTCTTCTTCTTCTTCTTTATCCCTTAGTCTTTGGACTGACTATTTGTGTTCCCCTTGGGTTTACGGGCAGCTCTCTTCTTGGGTTCCGAGGCCCTTTTTCTCTTAACCACTATCGCTGGTTTCGAGAAAGGCGGTAAAGCTTCTTTATCACCGGACAAGGGTCTCATATCTGCATCCTTTCCGAGACCTACAAAAGGAGAAAGTAAATAAACTCATACTTGAGAAAAAATGCTTGAACGATAGGCAAATCGGCAAGCCAAGAAGAAGGCTTACCATGATTACGAGCCTCCCACCGGCCCTTTGACAAATCACACCACGCGCACTCGACATATGTTGACATTGAAACTAGGATCCTTACCCAGTTCTCGAGGTGGGGAACTGCACTCGGCATCCAAGAAACGGCTGCATTGAGAAAAACACTAATAAGAAAAGATGAAGAAGTAAAAACAACAAAAACTAAAAACGGGATCCTACTTACATTTCATATTTCATTTCTCATGAAATGGCATACTCTCAGCCGGGATTAGGTCCAAGGTCTTCACCCGAACAAACCGGCCCATCCAACCTCGATATTTGTCTTCATCTCGAGGTGAACGCCTTTGTGGCCCGGCATTGAAGCTTTATCAGCCCACCTCGGTAGAGTCGAGGGCTATATAATCTTACGAGGTGGTTGAGGGTGAAGGGAAGCCCATAGATTTTTCTCACAAAGAAATGGAGCAGTATCACGATCCTCCAGAAAGAAGGGTGAATTTGGCCGAGGGTCACCTGGTATTTCTTGCAAAAATCGACGATGACCAGATCGAGGAGACCCAGCATAAAAGGATAAGTGTAAACACTCGAGTAACCTTCCACGTGGGTAGTGATCGCTTCCTCTGGTGCCGGTATCACAACCTCTTTGTTTTTCCAATTGCAATCTTTCTTCACCAGATCAAGAAGACTTTTGGGTATCGAGCATATATATCTCGATATCGGCTCGCATCGACCAGGAGCCGATGAGGTTTTCTCGACCTTAAATTCGGAATCTATGACACACCCCCCAGGAATATCGAGGAGACCCAGCATAAAAGGATAAGTGTAAACACTCGAGTAACCTTCCACGTGGGTAGTGATCGCTTCCTCTGGTGCCGGTATCACAACCTCTTTGTTTTTCCAATTGCAATCTTTCTTCACCAGATCAAGAAGACTTTTGGGTATCGAGCATATGTATCTCGATATCGGCTCGCATCGACCAGGAGCCGATGAGGTTTTCTCGACCTTAAATTCGGAATCTATGACACACCCCCCAGGAATAAGTTCTTCAGGGCGTGGCTCCACCACTGGTTTCTCGCCGCCCGGCCGAGATGAGGAAGCAACCTCTTTCTGCGGAATAATTTTAGATGTTTTAGCCATTTAGTTTTTGTGGGCAAAGAAGAATGGAGACTGAAGTATTTGGTATTTTAGGAAGAACAAGCAAAGAAACTCAAAGATTTGAAGATAGGAAGCTTTGAAGAAGGCAAAGACCTATGGAGATTGGAATGAAAAAGATTTGAAAGTAAAGTTTGAAATAATGAAGAAGGGGGCTATTTATCATTTTCACAACGACGGTTCAAAACTGGTAGTGGCCGACCGTCGACTGACGCGCATTAAATACATGGAAACTGTACCGACGAGACGTTTTTGTCACTTCTACTGCTTATGTCATGACGATTACGTCATAATCGAAGGCTCAAATCGTTTCTTGTCATTACTCTCCAAAAAATGAGGGGACTATCTGTATACGGTCAAAATTGTGCTTGCCCGATTTTATATGGTTAATCGAGACCGGAGTGGCAGATCGAGGTTCAATCCCAAGTTATATTGGATCGTTACATGAATAAATATTACCTAGCTCGTGATTCAGGGATCGATCGAGATCGCGACCAGCTAAGGTCAAGATCGGGAAGGATAGGGATCTAGCGGGATCGAAGGAAGCCTGCTAGGTCGAATAACAGAAAGCCGAGGAATCCGTGACCGGGCGAGGATTGTAGCGGAGATCTCGGCATATATCAAGTCAAGACCGGTTGATTAGCCAATCAGAAGATTTTCTTCTGTATTTAGAATTATACTATATGTAGAACTCATCTACTATATAAATGGGGTTCCAATCATTTTGTAAAGAGGCACACGCATAACAAAGCAATATATTACGTTTTCTCTTTTAAGTTGTCTTATTCAGTTGTTCAGTTCTTTCTTTTCAATAATATATTCAGTTGGTTCGAGGACGACCTAGTTCGAGGGCCAAAGTTACGCGTTATATTGGTTTACTTCATTTTACAGTTAATTTCTAACTTCAATTCTTATATTTCTCAGTTTGTGCCAAGTGAAATCACATATCCTTAAACCACTTACAAATTTAATTATTATCCGATTTTAAGGGTAAACAAAGGTATTTTGAAAATTCTGTATTTTGGATCTATGAATCTATGCCGTTTCAATATGGATAAGCTCTTGGAAGAATACCCCACTTGTAAAAATACATTGGGTCATTATTGTTGTCGTCGTCGTCTTGAAAAGACATAGACAGAAAAATAAAATCCTTGTTGGAACAAACCGTATTTATTTTTTTAGACTAAAAAATAGTTTTAAATAAACTAATAAGAACATGATGAAGATCATCAAAATGTCATATATTTACAAATTATGAAATTACAACAATAGGGCATATCGTTATTTGTGGGCTTGCGGTGTTTACGCTTTTAGGTGAGTCCTCCAGTTAGATTTATCTGGCAGGCTTAGTTGGCTATCAGCCAGCCAATAATATGACAACAAAAAGAAAACAATGTCTTAATTTGTTGTATTTAAAAATTATGACGATTATAAATGATTAGTGATAAGTGATAAGATTAATAATTGCTATTCTCATCAGATATGATTATCAGTGTCCTAACCTAAAAAGGAATCGCATAATAATATAGCAATACACAATAAATGAAGGATAGCCACTCATTAATCTTGAATTATTCCACCGACCATCAAAATAAATTGATTGTGATGTAAGAGCACAAATAACACAAAAAAATAAATCAGAATTATAATATCAGGAAAAAATTATCATTAGAAAAGTTTATTAAATAACTTGATATGATGGTAAGTGAAGACAGCAAACTAAAGACATCATTATCTTTTTCTTGTGTGTGGATTTTTCTTTGGTTTATTTTCCTTACGTTTTCTTAATTTTGATATGACAGATGATGTTTGAACCAGGAAACTCCTAATGACATAACTTGTCTTTCAATTTGGTTCACTAATCTTCATCCTTTCGACTAAAATTGTCTCTTGCTATATATATATTTTTAATAGCGAAAAATGTTGAATTCACATAAGCTAGCTAGTATTTAACGTGTCATTTTACAGTTATTTTTTCTTATTGGCGACAGTAGTAAATTCACATTATTGATGTAGCTTAGACCATCTCTAAACTATACACATAAAAATGATAATAGAACTCGACCCTTTCATGTCGAAATCTCCATTTTTCTGAGATTTTGACACAGCTGTTCGATGTAACTCAAAAAATTATTACTGGCACTTATTAACCTCTGATTTTGTAAACATGATAAAAAGAAATTCATCCTCTACAGACAAGTGAGGAGTCAAAATTTGAAGTATATGGATCCTAATATAAATATAAAGTTTAAACAAAAACTATTCGTAAGTAACTTATACTCTCCCTCCCCATGTCTATAGATGAAGAAGAAGAGAATACTAGAAGTGAAAGCCGTTGTGTTACAACGGTGGCCGTACTGCCGTAGGGCCAATTCCACAATAGTAATATGTATTGGGCGGCTTAAATTTTCAACTTAAATAATTAATCATCCCTTCTTTGCTCTTCCCCTTCATTCTATTCTAATATAAATACCTGCGCACCTCTCACTTCTCATCACACCTAAAAACAGAGTTTTCAGCAACAGAGTACTGTTGAATAGATAGTGATGGGAAAAGACGTAGAAGCAGCAACGGAGTTTTCAGCAAAGGACTACACGGACCCACCGCCAGCACCCTTGATTGATTTTGAGGAGCTGAAACAATGGTCTTTTTACAGAGCTGCTATTGCTGAGTTTATTGCCACTTTGTTATTTCTTTACGTAACTGTACTCACTGTGATTGGGTACAAGCACCAGTCGGACGTTGACGCTAATGGCGACGTCTGTGGCGGCGTTGGCATCCTTGGTATTGCTTGGGCATTTGGTGGCATGATCTTTGTTCTTGTTTACTGCACTGCTGGTATCTCAGGTAAGTGGTTTTATTGAAGCCGAAACATTTCTTTATAATTTTTCGTCTATATATAGTAAAGATTATCCCATCTTTGCTTTGCATAATTGTTTATTATTGTACTAATGAATTAATGTGTGAATTATGCAGGGGGACACATTAACCCGGCAGTGACATTTGGGCTGTTCTTGGCGAGGAAAGTGTCACTGATCAGGGCCTTGGTGTATATGGTAGCACAGTGCTTGGGTGCAATATGTGGTGTGGGTTTTGTGAAGGCTTTTCAGAGCGCTTACTACGACAGATACGGTGGAGGTGCTAATGTGATGGCTGCTGGCCATACAAAGGGTGTCGGTCTTGCTGCTGAGATCATTGGTACCTTTGTTTTGGTCTACACTGTTTTCTCTGCCACTGACCCCAAAAGAAGCGCCAGAGACTCCCATGTCCCCGTAAGTATTCCATCAAATGCAATTAATTGTACACGAGTTTAACTTTAACTAGAACTTATTTGGAAATTTAAGAAAAACTTGTGGCACGAAACCATCAGTAATATTTGTGTGACTATAATTTTTTTGAAAACTTTGATCTAGCATATACCATAGTATTTGTGTGACTTTAAAAACTTCTTATTGAAGGTAAAATTGCAAGTTTAAGTTTACATATTTAGATGTGAATTTTTTTTTGGAATGGACTAAAAAGAAAATATAGGTTCATATAAACTAAAACATGAGAGTATTTAATTTGCCTAGATAATAGACTTGCTAGCTTTTAAGTATTTTTTAGCTGTTTCAGTTGGTGATTGTTAGAGATGTCAATGGATCGGTTCGGTCGGTTATTTTATGAAATTTGTACTATATTAATTTTATGGTTATTCTATTATATATAACCAAAATTAGACTCTTCGAAACCGTCTCAATCATGTTGGTTTCCCTTCAGTATCGGTTCGGTTCGGTTAATTTTCGATATTTTTTTAAATGTCATATAAAAGTCATTAGTAAAATTAGAATGCAATAATATACGTACTTTTATAGGACTTAGCAAAACTCTCTAGGTATTTTTACTGTTCAAAGTGTGATGAATTAAGAAAACATAAAAGATAGCCAGAGTATAGATCAATCAACTATTCTATAGCAGCATAAAAAAAACTAAGCAAAGATATAAAAAAAATATAAATCACACGAGTGGAAAGATATTAACCATGTTGGGACTTAAGAATAAAGTCTATAGAAGATTAAATATTCAAAAAGATAAATCTAAATCATACGAAAGAAAACATATTCAATACATTATAGTTTGCTACTCATTATCACTAGAATACATTGTGGCTTGCTAGTGAATATGCTGGAAATAATTTAATTTCAGTAGGAGTAGCTTAATAGGTTTGGAATTAGGATTTTGAGTTTAATTACTTGTTGGCTTGTAACCGTTTTTATAATTCCAATGCCCAAGGAAAAATTTAATGCTTTATTATTTTTAAACTTAATATATAAATATATTTTTCATAAGTAAATTTATTCGGTACGGTTCGGTATTTCTTCGGTTTATTTTCATAAAATAAAAAACTTACCCTAATTATCGATACGATTATAGATTTATCTAAAACCTACAATTTTATTAAAAGAAACCTAAAAATCGGTTCGGTACGGCACGGTTCGGCAGATTTAATCGATTTTTAAATATTTATTGACACCCCTAGTGATTGTACATAATATAGCACTGTTTTTTATTTTTATTTTTAATATATCACAATTTAAGTTTCCTCCTCTAGGTGGAATATCTTTTTTTTTTTCATAATTATTGTGACTAAAAACATGACTAATTATAGATGATTTAATCTTGTTTATTTGATGCGAAGGTATTGGCTCCACTTCCCATTGGATTCGCAGTATTCATGGTCCACTTAGCCACCATTCCAATCACCGGAACCGGTATCAATCCGGCTAGGAGTTTCGGAGCGGCCGTGATTTACAACCAGGACAAGGCATGGGATGAGCACTGGATTTTCTGGGTCGGTCCATTTATCGGAGCCTTCGCCGCCGCCGCCTACCACCAGTATATCCTCCGAGCTGGTGCCGTCAAAGCTCTCGGTTCCTTCAGGAGCAATGCCTAAGACTTCTCATTGCTCAATATGATGAATAAAGGGCGCAACAATTGAATGGAAAATGAGCTATGCAAAATTGTATATAAAGAGGGTGTCTTTTTATCCCTACTAGTATTTGTTATTTCTCCTTTGATTTTCTTTTCCTATTTGTTTCTAATTCGTATGTGTGTAAGCTTCAGTTCCTTCTTTTATATCCTTTTCGTCGTAGCTCATTCTATCTTTGTGTATTTTTTCTCCCCTCCTCGTAATTAAATGAAATGCTTTGTGTCGTTATCACATCAGACATAAAAATCGCTACGGTATGCTTTATCATCTACTAATAGAGTTAAAGAAAATTCAACTTTCAATTCACCTAATAAATTTATTTTTTATTTTTAGTTTAGGATCAAAAAGTCATCAAACTATTTATTAGTTTCTCCAATAGTCATATACACCGATAAAGAGTATAAAAACCATTTAAGAAGCCTTTTTAAATATAAAAAGATAAATTTATCTATTTTCTCCAACCATGAAAATTTAAATTATTTTTTTGTAGAAACTTTAGGCTCAACTATCCATCCTACACCCTTTCAATGTTCAAAATCATACCGTTGAAAAATAGAGTCATACTTTTAGCTATATGTTTACTCGTAAAACGGTACAGTTGAATTTATACGTGATTTCTAGACAAGTGAATTAATTTGATCCTGAAATAATAGAAGAATTAAATAAATATGCAATACTTTGCCTTGAGATGGAGACGAAATAGCAAAAACAGTAGTTCGGGGAGCAGGGCTTCTGGGCACCACATCAATGAAATCAAAAGGCAAGAAGATAAAATTATATTAAGCTTTGAATAGAGTGTAGCGTAAGTTTGCCAGAAAATTCGTGTTCTTTACAATGATAATATAGCTCACTATTTATAGTTGCACCTAGGGAACAAGGTCCTAGGATCAATCTTTAATGTTAATTACAAAGGCCATTGAAGAATGTGTAAAGGCAGGCATGAATGTCATATTCTTTGTAACGAGCATTGTACTAAATGTTATAGAATATTTTTCATTAAATGCTACCAGGTGGCAGATATTTATTTTCCATGTGTCACTTCCTTATGCGATCATTTAATATAACATATTTTACCCTATACTGATAGTCCCCCTGCTTTCCGATGGCATAACTTTGTGTCACCGAGAAGTTGGTAGAAATATTCTTTTTTTTTGGGGGGGGGGGGGAATTTTACTGACCCCATCTGAAAAGCTTCTGACGGTTGATTAGACATACGTCTTTCCGCATTTAATGCCCCGAACACACGTCATCCCACGATTCAGCATAACTTTTGTCGGCTATCGAGGTAAATATGGCCACGAGTTTAGCCGCCTAAACCTTTACTTATATGCATCAACCTCCTTTATTCACACCTCATAATTCTCCAAACTCTCTCAAACTATCTTTACTCAACTTGTACTCTGTTCTTCAACCTTTCATTAATTTTCTTCATAAGAGAAAAACTTTTCTTTCTTCTCTAACATAGAATGACTTCTTCTACTAAAAACCTTAGTTTCTCAAAGAACAAAAGTAAATCCGATGAAGCTGCTCCTCCTACAGTGAGCACCATCATCCCCAGAAGTCTCGTCACAACTAAAGACTTCGAAGAGAAATTTTCTTCTGCTAACCCTCGTACATAGGCCGTTAGTAGATACCCTACTTCCATCCGTCCTTCTAGTATTCCTGCTGTGAGAAAAGATTGTCATTGCCAAGATTTAGACATTATCGCTCCTGATCTGGCGGAGCGGGTAACCTTACCCACGAAGGGTTTTGCGTATTTTTATATGTATCCCTTCACTTTGGAGGCGTTTTCTCTGAGTGGAGAGTTTGACTCCGTGATTATGGAGTTCAATTATGTTGCCCCCTCAGAAGATCTGCAAAGGAGGAGGAGCGTTACTCTCTTGATCTCTACCGTATGCAATTTGCTGTCCCGATTTAGGAAAAGATATAAGCTCTCTCACGAGAGTGCTTGTTGAACAATGCTATGCAAAATGTCGTAGCGGTATACTCTTCATTTCCTTTGTCATTTATTCTGTCTATGATTTAGTAGTATTTTGAGTTTGCCTTTCTTGTTTCGCAGGCCAATTTCCTTGCTTCTGAGGGAATCAAAAGGTTGATTCAGGAAAAGGAGGAACTTACCTCAGAGCGGGATCAAACTATTATTCGCCTCTCAGAACTGGAAGCCAAAATTGCTGAGGTTGTTGTGTTGGAGGTTCGTTTTCAGCAGAACGAGCAAGAAGTAGACACCCTTAGCCAAGAGATTGCCCCGTTGAGGGTTCAATTTGAAGAGTCTAGGACCAAATGGGTTGAAGTCCATAGTGTCGTTCTTGCTGCATCCAATCGCGAGGCTGCCTACACTGAAAGATTAAATAATTTGGAGGCAGCCTTGAACTCCAAAACTGAAGAGCTTGCTGCTGCCGTGGCGAAATATTCCCAATTGGAAGATAAGTATAAGAAGACCATTGAGCATAATAGACTTTTCAGCTCTACTGTTCGCGAACTCGACGTTAGCCTCAAGTCCGTTAGATCCTCCCGAAAAAATCTTTTTGCCGAGGTTGACCAGCTTAAAGAATAACACAAGCGCCGAGCGGCTTCCCTCGTTGTTGAAACAATATATGTTATGTACAATATGAAGAGACAAACCTTGGAGGAGGCTAAAGTGGGTGTCATTGACTTTGATGCTGAAATCGCTAAAGCCCGTGAGATGGAGTCAGCTGCTAAAAGGGGTCTCCCGGCCAGACCTGATGCTTCTTGTTCTTCTGGTTCCGTTCCAAATCCTCGGGAACTGAAGAGGAATCGAAAGGCGAAGATTTTGAGGGCCAAAATAATGAGGGTCAAGATATCGAGCCGGTGACAGATCTATCCACTTCCCCTAGGGGCGCAGATGTTTCTCTTCCTCCCGGAGATGCATCAACTCAGCTTTTTATTTCATTTCCCAACTTTTGTACTTGTGCCGTTTTGGCACATTTATTATGAATAGAAACATCTTTTGCTCAAGTATTGTATGAGTCTTTCTGCGTTCTTTTGTTTGAACATTTATGCAAGTTTTAATCTTTGCGTTCTTTCTTGCTTTAAGTGTTTTGCGCAAGTTTTACTAATTGCGTCTGATTATGCAAGGCTTTGGGTGTATTTCCCCCTGAAAGATTTTGGATTTCGGGCACAAGTTCTTCCTAAATCAACCCTTTATCGTGAAGGTTTTCATAGAAGAAGGCCCTCTTATGTTTACGGTACTCTTGAAGAGGACGTCTCCTGTTCATTACGACACTAGCATTTGAAGTACTTGTTTAACTTTCAAATGACAAAATCAATTCATCGTTCAGATAAGAAACAAGATTGAAATAAAAGGACTTTACTTTACTCCTTCCATTTTCAAAAAGTACATAAGCATTCGTTATGCTAAAAAGAATTTGCCATTTCTTGTGGCTAACTTGTACAACTTGTTTCTCCGGTCCCGATGTTGCAACTATGTTTCTGTTTTTCGTATTCCGGTTGACGTGGCAGTCATTGTTTCCGTATCCTCATATCATTCCCCCTAGTGTTCGAATGCGAATAATGCCAATTTGAACACTAGAAGTTTTGCACCTTCGAGGACTCCACTAATGAATTGCTAGATAATCTTCAGTTCGGTAACAAACTTCACTCCCCCTTAGGAATTTATGCTATGGAGCGAAAGACTATCTAACAATCCCCTAGTGGTTTGCACTTGTGAATGGTTGGATAACCTTTGCTCGATAGCAAACTTAACGTCCCGGTGGGAATTTTGCTACCGAGCCAAAGATTATCTAACCTCTCTAGAGTGGTTCTTCGCTTGTGTGCCTTGCTATTAAAAGGTCTTATTGCTTCTATTGAAACCTTCTTCGCAGTATGCTTTCCGTTGTTGCCTTATTAAAAATCATGCCAGAAAAATCCAATTGGGACAAAAACTGGACGAAGGAAAAAAGAATGCAGTACATACTTTCAGTACATGATGTTCATCAACAATAATATCTCTTGAGGTGTGCCACATTCCAGTTGCTTGGCAATATTTCTCCATCTTGATTCTCCAACTCGTATGAACCTTTCCCGGTGACAGCTGAAACCCGGTAGGGGTCTTCCTATGTTGGGCCTAGCTTCCCTGCATTGAGTTCCTTGGTATTTTGAGTTACTTTCCTTAGAACCAAGTCTCCCACTTTGAAATAATGGAGGTTGGCACTTCGATTATAATATCTTTCTATTCTCTGCTTTTGAGCTGCTATCCTTATATGTGCCAGTCCCTGCACTCATTGAGTAGCTCCAAGTTGACTAACATTGTTCATTGTTTGCCTCTTCACTTGGTTGGAAATATCTCAAGGTAGGATCCCCTACTTCCACCGGGATCAAGGCTTTTGTTCCGTACATAAGGGAGGAAGGAGTCTCTCATGTGATCGATTTGGCCGTTGTTTGGTACGCCCATAGCACTCCAGGCAGTACCTCGGGCCATTTACCTTTAGCTGCTTCCAATCTCTTTTTGAGATTTTGTATAATCACTTTGTTCGTTGATTCCTCTTGACCATTTGTGCTCGGATGATAGGGCGAAGATGTGATCCTTTTGATTTTCAAGTCTTCAAGGAACTTTGTGATCTTTGCACCTATAAACTATGGCCCGATATCGCATGCTATTTATTTTGGCATCCCAAATCTGCATATTATATTCTCCCACAAGAAATCCACCACTTCACGTTCGCCGATCTTCAGATAAGGATCTGCTTCAACCCACTTAGAAAAATAGTCAGTTAAAATAAAAAAAAAATTATCTTACCAGGGGCCGGTGGCAGTGGTCCGACGATATCCATTCCCCATTTCATGAATGACCATGGAGATAAAACTGAGTGCAATGGTTCTTCTAGTTGATGTACAAGTGGTGCATATCATTGACACTTATCGCATTTTTGTACGAAAGCTTTGGCGTCTTGTTCCATTCAGGGCTAATATTATCCCGCCCTTACCAACTTTAGTACTAAGGAGTCTGCGCCCGAATGATTTTCACATATCCCTTCGTGGACTTCTTGCATAACATAATTAGCTTCAGAAGCTCCCAAGCAGCGTGCCAACGGGCCTTGAAAACGTTTCCTGTACAATTGGCCTCTTTTGAAGCTATATCGTGCTGCTTTAGCGCGCAACGCCGGGGATGCCTTGAGGTCTTCAGGAAATTTCCCGTGTTTGAGATAATCAATGATCTCATTCCTCCAGTCCCAGACCAAATTAATCACATTTACCTCGTAGTAGCTATCTGCGTCTAGAACCGAGTGTATGAGTTGTACTACCGTACCGAAATCTGATCCCTTTATTTCTGTTGATGATCCAGGGTTAGCTAATGCACCTACTTTAGAGTTTTCTTCCATCGGGATGTGCGTAATTGACTACTCCTGAAATCGAGCAAGTAGAGCCTGAACCTTCACTATGTATTGTTGCATGCGCTCCTCTTTGGTTTCGAAGATCCTGTAGACCTGATTTACCACCAGCTGGGAGTCGTATTTGATTTCTATTACCTCAGAATCTATTCCCCGGGCCAATTCAAGTCATGTAAGCTTCATACTCTGCTTCTTTGTTAGTCAAAGGGACCGTTCTTATGGCCTGCCTTAGGGTTTCTCCCAAAGGCGTGGTTAATACTATGCCAAGCTCGGACCCCTTAACGTTGGAAGCTTCGTCCGTAAATAGGGTCCAAACTCTCGATGTCGATTTTGACACCATCATTGCTTTTTTGGTTATTAGAGGCAGCAATCCCAGACTAAAATCGGCCACAACTTGTGACTTAATCGCAGTCCTAGGTTTATATTCTATGTCAAATTCACTCATTTCAATGGCTTATTTGGCCAACCTACCCGAGAGTTTGGGTTTATGAAGGATATTCCGCAGGGGAAAGGTGGTCACCACAACTATCGGGTGACATTGGAAGTAAGGCCTTAGCTTTCGAGCGGCGACTATGAGAGCTAAGGCAAGCTTTTCCAAATGCGGGTAACGAGTTTATGCTCCCGTTAAAATTATACTAACATAATAAATGGGATACTGCGTACCTTCATCCTCACGGACTAAAATGAAGCTTACTGCTACCTCAGAGACTGCTAGGAAGATTAATAATTTTTCACCTTCCTTCGGCTTTGATAGTAACAGAGGGTTTGACAAGTACCTTTTCAAATCCCTCAAAGCCTGCTATCATTTCGGGGTCCATTCAAAGTTCTTCTTCTTTTTGAGTAGTGCAAAGAAATGGTGGCATTTCTTTGATGACCGAGAAATGAACCTGCTCAAAGAGGACAATCTCCATGTGAGCCTTTGAACCTCTTTTACGCTTGATAGCTGGTCTGGGATGTCTTCGATGGCTTTAATTTTATCGGGGTTTACCTTAATCCCCCTTTGTTACACCAAAAATCCTAGGAACTTGCTGGAGCTGACACCGAACGCGCACTTCTTGGGGTTAAACTTCATGTTATGCTTCCTTAGGATGTCAAAAGTTTCTTGCAAGTACTTAAGATGATCACCAGCGTTCAAAGACTTAACAAGAATATCGTCTATATAAACTTTCATAGTTTTCCCTATCTGTTTTTCAAACATCTTATTTACGAGCCGCTGATAAGTGGCTCCGGCGTTCTTTTGCCCAAAGGGCATCACGTTATAGCAATATGTGCCGGAATTCATTATGAACGAAGTTTTTTCCTAATCCTCCGGGTTCATCTTAATTTTGTTGTACCCGGAATAAGCATCAAGGAAACTCATTAACTCGTGCCCGGCCGTTGCATCAATCATTTGATCAATGTTTGGCAGTGGGAACGAGTCTTTTGGGCACACCTTTTCAAGTCTTTATAGTCTATGCACATGCGAAATTTATTATTCTTCTTAGGAACTACTACTACGTTAGCTAGCTAGTCCGGATACATTACCTCTCAGATCGAACCAATATCAAGTAGGCGAGTTACCTCTTCTTTGATGAATTTATTTTCGGCCTCGGCAATAGGGTGTTTCTTTTGTCTTACCAGAGGGATGCTGGGATCCAAGCTTAGCTTGTGTACCACCACTTCCGTCGGGAAACCTGTCATATCCGCATGCGATCACGTAAAACAATCGACATTAAATTTAAGAAAATCAATAAATCCAGACCTGAGCTTGGGGTGCAATCCTGCCCCCAAGTGGAATTTCCTCTCCAAGAACTTTTCAAACAATGCGACTTGCTCAAGATCTTCCGTTGTGGAATTCATTGCGTCCGTCTCTTCTGGTACCTGGAAATATCTTGGCACCTGATAAGATTCGGACGCCTCTTCCCCCTGGTTCACTTCAGTTGATTTGGGAGCAGGCGCCTGTTCTTGTAATTTCTATGCCGCATGCTCCTTCTCTTTTCTACTGGAGACTAAAATCGCATTCATCTCCATTGCCGCTTCTTGGTCGCCTTTTATCTGTTTAACCCTCTCGGGAGTTGGGAATTTCAGCAGTTGATGATATGTCGATGGTACAACTTTCATCTCGTGCAACCATGATCTTTCCAGAATAATGTTGTAACCTATATCACCGTCCACAACCTCGAAAAGGGTCATCTTAATTACCCCCTCAGGATTTGTGGGTAGCAGGATCTTTCCTCGGGTTGTCACGCTTGCGAGGTTAAACCCAACGATGAGTTTTCTGGCCGGAATGATGCTTCCGCTAAGTTTGAATTTTTCCAATACTTTCAATTGTATAATGTTGGCCGAACTTCCTGGATCCACCATAACACGTTTGATTTTAAAATCTAATACAGTTAAAGAAATTACCGATGCGTCGTTGTGCGGTAGCAATGATCCGTCTACATATTCCTCCGTGAAAGTGATGTCGTCTTCAACGACATCTCGGAGCCTCTTGTTGTGGGTTATTGTTACCTTCGTCTTTTTTGCTGCTGAAAAGGTATCCCCGTTAATCTTGTTCCCCCCCAAAATCAAGTTGATCGTCTGGAGCGGGAGATCTTCTCTTGCTTTTGAGGGCTCTGTATTGTCACGATTGTGACCATAATTGTTTTTAGCCCGGTCACTTAAGAATTCCCTGAGATGGCCATTTTTCAGTAGTGTTGCCACCACTTCACGCAGATGTCGACAATAACTCGGACTCTCCTTGTGCAATCCTAAATATGTCGGCCTTCCGAGCCTACACCTTTCTCGCCCCGGCATGAGCCTTAATGAAAGAATCCACGAGCATCTCAAAGGAATCTATGGAATGCTCGGGTAACAGCGAATACCACGTCAAGGCTCCTCTCGTTAGAGTCTCTCCGAACTTTTTCAGCAAAGCTTATTCGATCTCGCGGGGAGCTAAATCGTTCCCCTTCATCGCCGTTGTATATGTGGTAATATGCTCCTAAGAGTCCGAAGTCCCATTATATTTCGGCACGTCGGGCATTTTAAACTGCTTTGGGATCAATTCTGGTGTCGTGTTTGGTTTGTATCAGCAATTGTGTATACTTCTTTGAGTCCGGCCTTTTCAGCACTGGTGGTGCACCCGGGATTTGGTGTGGGTGTTCACTTCCCTCATAAATTGTATGAGTTTTCTTTTGATGGGATCACTCTCATTGTTGTGACTGGATCCGCTTCCCCCGGCCCCATCGAAGCCGACCTCGCCCCTCGGGGTGTTCTTGTCGACCCTTTACGTTGTTTGATTTGCGGGAGTACCGGGAGGAACTGGACCTCATCCATTCACGTTATTGGAAGCACCCGTAGCTTGCTTTAGTTCTATCATAACCTTATTCTGCCATGTGCGATGACCTAGAATGATCTCTTGTTGCTCCTGCAGGACCCTTACCTTTTCGGCAACATGCTTCTCTTCAGCATCATCAGGAGTCGCCTTTCAAACATATCGTGGGTACCGCCTGTCGTGGACCGGCATGGCATCATTTCCCTCATTGCGGGTATCACTCATTGAATCCTCGTGCTGAGGCTTGTTTCCTTGGGCCTTAAGATTGTGTGTGTTGTTAACACCACTGTTTGCTATTTTCTGTGATTTTTTGCTAAGAACAAATAATCAAAACACGTTAGTAAAAGAGGTAAGGACCAATTTAATTACACGACTGTCTAGGCCCCACAGTGGACGCCAAACTGTTTACCCGTAAAACGGTACAATTGAATTTATACGTGGTTTCTAAACAAGTGAATTAATTTGATCCTGAAATTATAGAAGAATTAGATAAATATGCAATACTTAGCCTTGATATGGAGACGAAATAACAGAAATAGTAGTTCCGAGAGCAGGGCTTCCGGGCACAATACCAATGAAATCAAAAAGCAAGAAGATAAAATTATATTAAGCTTTGAATAGAGTGTAGCGTAAGTTTGCTAGAAAATTCGTGTACTTTACAATGATAATAGAGCTCATTATTTATAGTTGCACCTAGGGAACAAGGTCCTAAGTTCAAGCCCTTCTTTAATGTCAATTATGAGGGCCATTGAAGAATGTGTAGTGGCAGGCATGAATGTCATATTCTTTGTAACGGGCAGTGTACTAAATGATATAGAATATTCTTTATTAAATGCTACCGGGCGGCAGGTATTTATTTTATCTTTATGAATATCATTCTTTCCGGTAACAGATGAAATAGTTGCCTTCGGTTTCAGCTATCATCTTCATTCGGCTCCATGTGTCACTTTCTTATGCGATAATTTAATATAACATATTTTACCCTATACAATATAATAAGCACATACACCTTATTTACTTACATTGTAATTTGTTTAAGTTTAATCCATTTTGTGGTGGTCAAATGAATCTTTTTTCCGATTTTAATTAATGTCAAAACTGTTAGTAAGTATTGTTCTTCCCATTACTCTAAACATTTGTCTTAGAATATATTTTCTTCTCTTTTTTTGGTAGAAGGACAGAGTTTTCATTCATTAGCTAATATGATTACATAAGAACACGGTCCTGTTTGGATCCCTTATAGTTTTGCCTGTAGGGCTGTTGATACTAGGATTACAATTAACAAAAGGATTTTCAAGCTCAGCCAAGCTATTAAGAACATTAGTAGATACAAGTCTAGAACTAGTAGATTGATTTTTTCCTTCATGGAGGAGAAGGCGGCAGATGGGTAATTCCAAGTTGATAGTGGGTTGCTGCTTGCTTGCTTGGATTCTTTAGTAGCAAAAAAGTGAGCAACTTTGTTTCCTTCCCTAAAGTTATGCTTGTTGACCTGAGCAGTTTTGGTTTGGATGATTGACAAAGGAACACATGCATGAACCAAGTCCATGGACAATATACACAGGTGAAGGACAGAATCAAGCAAATGCATGCAGGTGAAAGAGATAAGTATAAGTGGTTATTTCTGATAATCTCTAAATGAAAAGGTTGCATATTGGATAAAGAGCAGTACTCCTTACTTGAAGAGAAATCTACTATACTCTCAGTATGAGAACTTTGCTATGAAGGATGGAGAAACCATTCAGGAGATGTGCACAAGGTTCACTATATTGACAAATGAACTAAAATCTCTTGGAAAGATTATTCCTGAAGAAGAAAGAGTTGAAAAGATATTCACTAGGGTCTTGCTAATTACTTGGGAAAGCAAGATCACTGCCATCCAGGAATCAAAGAATATTGCCACTCTCCCACTAGATGAATTGATTGGGAATCTCACTACCTATGAACTTAGGAGACAAACCACGAAAATAGATGTACCTAAGAAGGAAAGGAGCCTGACACTCAGAATCACTGAAGGTTCTGATCTGGAAGATGATGAAATGACAATGATCACCAAAGACTTCAATAAGTACCTAAGGAGAGGAAAGGGTTCTTCAAGAAATGGAAGCTACAACAAGGCAAGAGCTCCGGATAAGCAAACCAATGATGGATTCTACAAGTGTGGAAAGACTGATCACATAATCAAATACTGTCCTTTGTGGGAAATTGAATGGAAGAAGGAAAGAGCTGACCGAAGGAACAAGAAGAAGGAACAAGTTCATCCCAAGAAAGGTAAAAACAAAGGATCAACCAAGGCTATGGTCGCTGCTTGGGGAGAAAGCTCAGATGATGATAATGATGATGAATGAGTACTGATGTCTATTGGAGAATCTGATGAAGAAACTGAGATAAGTGTCCTTCATTTAAAGACAAGATTAAATTTTTATCTAAAGAAAGATTATCTGAGTTATTACTAGAACTAATTGATGAATATGAGGATGTGAATAATGAAAAGGAACATCTATAAAAAGAATGTGTGATTTTGAAAGCTAAGTGCAAAAACCTGGAACTTAGGGTTTGTAAAACTGAAAGTAAAAATATGTGTTGAAGAACTAGATTCATGCACTTGATACAACTGTCCTAGAACTTAGATATGAAAATATAAAATTGAAATTAGGAATAGGCAAAAAGACAGATGATCATACATAACTCACTTTAGAAGAAATTATAGGAAATATGAAAGATGAGTTGTATAAGAGGGATGAACTGGTAAAAGTCTTAACGAAGGATCTGAACAAGGTCAAGCATGATCTAGACATAACTTGTAAATGAAACAGGTCCTCTGATACACTTTCATGGCTTCAAGAACACCATAGTAGCTACAGAAGAGGACTTGGGTTTGGGAACTACACCTAAGTGGGATCTCAAAAGCAAGTACCTCACACTCCCTGAGAATAAGATTTGCACACACTGTGGAAACAATGGTCACTACAAGAGTGCTTGCACTGCAGAAGAAAAAGCAGATCAAAAGAACAAAAAATATTATTCTAGGGAAATATAGGCTGCCAAGTTGGGCTAAATAGAACTGGATTTATTCTTTTGCCTATAGAAAGGGACCCAATCTAGATTGGGTTCCTAAGACTAACCCCTGATTTCTTTTTGCAGGTAAGTGAAGGGAAGCATCCAAATATGGTAAATGGATAGTAGATGTTCTAAGCACATGACAGGAAGCAAGAACCAGTTCCTTTCACTTGAGGACCTTAAAGGAGGTAATGTCTCCTTTGGAAAAGGAAAGAAAGGTTAGATCATTGGGGTTGGAAAGGTAGGTAAGACTGATTCTCACTCTATTGAGAATATCTACTTAATAGATGGACTATAGTACAGTCTAATAAGTATATCACAATAGTGTGATAGAGGTAACATGGTAGCCTTCACCTTCACAAAATGCTTTGTAATTAATCTTAACACTGAGAAGATAGTTTTGTAGGGGGAAAAAGTGCATAACATATATGTGGTGGATCTATCCACACTTTAAGATAATGAACTCGCTTTCTTAAGTGTGTTGGACAATAATTCCCTCCTTTGGCATAAGAGACTTGCCAGTCTAAGCCAACTCAACAAACGTGTTTCCAAGGACTTGGTGATAGGGCTACCTAACATTAAGTTCAAGAAAGATAAAGCTTGTGAGGCTTGTCCAAGGGGGAAGTAGGTAAGATCCTCTTATAAAAGCAAAAAAATAGAAAGTACTACCAGGACGATGGAACTGGTCCATATGGATCTTTGTGGGCGAATAAGAACATTGAGCAGAGGTGGTAAGAGATATGTTGTGGTGCTTGTTGATGATTACTCTACGTTTACTTGGACACTATTTTTAACATCTAAAGATGAAACATTTGACATGTTCACTTCATTTGTTAGAAAAACTCTGAAACAACTAGGTAATCAACTTGCATCAATTAGGTTTGGTCATGGTACTGAATTTGAGAATGCTAAATTTGCTGAATTTTGTGATGAGCATGGCATAGATCATAACTGTTTTGCCCTTAGGACTTCACAACAAAATGGAGTAGTTGAAAGAAAGAATAGGACATTGGAGGAAATGGCTAGGACTATGCTACTTGCTAGTAAATTGCCCTATAGTTTCTGGGCAAAAGATGTGAACACTGCATGCTACATTATAAATAGGTGCATCACTAGAACTCTTGTCGAGAAGACTCCCTATGAGTTACTTAAAAGGAAAAAACCAAATATATCCCACCTTAGGGCATTTGGATGCAAGTGCTTTATGCACAATAATGGAAAAGACTCCCTAGGTAAGTTTGATCCCAAAAGTGATGAGGGAGTATTCTTGGGATATTCTTTACATAGTAAAGCTTATAATATTTATAACAAAAGAACTATATGTGTAGAAGAAAGTGTACATGTGGTTTTTGAGGAAACTAACATTCTTTCTGAGAGGCAGGAACAAGATGATGAAGCAATTGGGATGGTAATAAACTCAAATGAAACCACAGCATAGACTGAAGCTGCACCAGAAGAAGAAACAGGTCTTTTCACTCAAGTAACCTAACAGGGGAAACTGAACAGAGAGGAACTGATCCTCAAACCTCGAGAGAACCTGTCCATAAACTTGTTCCTCAGCAACAAAACATTGAAGGAACATCTAAGGAAAACTAGCTGGTTGTGAGACCTTACAAGTATCAAATTTCTCATCCCATTGGGAACACAATCACTGATCCAACCTTTGGAATCAAAACCAGATCTTCTTTGAACTACCTCATGCTTTTGATGCTTTTTTATCTTTTATTGAACGTAAAAATATTACTGAGGCTTTGCAGGATGCAGACTGAGTGAATGCAATGCAAGATGAACTCAACCAATATGAGAGAAGTCGAGTTTGGCATTTGTACCAAGACGCAAGGACAGATCAGTAATTGATACTAAATGGGTCTTCAGAAACAAACTTGATGAAGATGGAACAGTTACAAAGAACAAGGCAAGATTGGTGGTTCAAGGATATAGTAAAGAGGAGGGCATAGACTATGACGAGACTTTTGCTCCAGTTGCAAGATTGGAACCAATTAGATTCCTTATAGCCTTTACTGCTTACATGGAATTCAATCTCCATCAGATTGATGTCAAGAGTGCCTTCCTCAATGTCTATCTAAAAGAAGAAGTGTTTGTCAAGCAACCTCCTGGCTTTGAAAGCAAGGAATATCCTAATCATGTGTACAAGCTTGACAAGGCAATTTATGGGCTCAAGCAGGCTCCAAGAGCATGGTATGAAAGATTGTATAAATTCTTGCTTGAGCATAGACACAAGAGAGGTAAATTGACAATACTTTGTTCTTGAAAGAAAAAGGTAAAGATCTCTTAATAGTTCAGATATATGTTGATAATATAATCTTTGGAGCAACTACAAATAGGTTAAGTAAAGATTTTTAAGCTACTGGGGAGTGAATTTGAAATGAATATGATGGTGAGCTTAATTTCTTTTTAGGCTTACAAATTAAATAAAATTCAAATGGAACTATGATCCATCAACAGAAGTATGTGAAGGAGTTTCATAAAAGGTTTAAAATGTAAGATTCCAAAGAAATTGACACTCCTATAGCAACAGCCACAACATTGGATATAGATAAACCCGGTTCATCTACCGATCAGAAGATGTATAGGGGAATGATTGGCTTTTTGTTATATCTCACTGCTAGTAGACCTGGCATTGTGTTCAGTGTTGGAATTTGTGCTAGATTTCAGGCAATGGAGTCTCACTTGACTATTGTCAAGAGGATCTTAAGATACCTAAAATGCACCACTGATCTCTACCTATGGTATCCAAAAGGTAGTAATTTCAACTTACTGGGACATGCTGATGCTGATTATGCAGGTTTTCTTGTGGATAGAAAGAGAACTTCAGGTATGGTACATTTTTTTGGCTCATGTCTCGTGTCTTGAGCCACCAAAAAGCAAAACTCTGTGGCCTTGTCTACTACTGAAGCTGAGTATGTGGCTGCTGCCTCATGTTGTGCTTAATTGTTATGGATCAAACAATAATTAATGGACTTTAAAATTGATGTAGGTTGTAACCCCATCTTTTGACCAAGAACCCGGTTCATCACAAAAGAACTATGTTACTGATGTAGTTAAAAAGCAATTAGTATGACCAAGAACCCGGTTCATCATAAAAGAACTAAGAACATAGATGTTAGATATCACTTTTTGAGGGACAACTGTGAGAAATGTTTGATTACTGTGGAATTCTATGATACTGACAAACAAATAGCTGACATCTTCACAAAAGCTCTAAGTAGAGATCACTTTGAAAGGAACATGTTAGACTTAGGGATGATTAAGATCACCTAAAAGGAAAAGATTCTAACTTAATAATTGGTTAGATAATTTATGAATTTTGTAAATAATTAGATTAGATTTTGCTCAGTCTCATACTTTCACTAGTATACTCTTGTGCCATGTGCTAAAATATCTCATTAATCTCTAATGATATTATCTTTATTTTTGAGAAAATTTAGACTTACACAAGAGAATTCTCTGTGAAGAACCTGGTCCATCAAAATTACATGATATGTACTCTCCACTCTGCATATTTTGAAATAATTGAATTTGGATCATGATAAAAAAAGAAAGTCCCATTTAATCCCAATCTCCCGTTACAAACGAACCAGTTTCACCTAAAAGAGTCTCACGCAACACAATTGCATAGATTTTAGGGAAGAGTCCAACGTCCATTCAAACTGACTTTCCAGTTTGATTAAACTTCTGAACTTCAAAAAGCAACTGTTACCCACTCCAACTTTCCCTCTTTAAATTTATTAGACCTTAACCATTTCTTCACTTCTAATCTTTCCTGTCGCCAAAAATTCTCTGTATATTCTCTTATCTCTTCTATACATATATCTCCTCTACACACATCAATGGCAAACCCATCTGAAAATCCTTCTTCACCACCTACACCTTTGACCACACCTTCAACCACACCTACCTCTAAGAAAGGAAGGTTCAAGATGCTTGCCCATAAGACAGTCACTGGCAGTGAACAAATCAAGAAAATAAATGAGCAATTAAAAGCAAGCCAAGCAGAAGAACCGCAAAAATCAGAAGAATCTTTTAAGTCTGCAACTGAGGGAGAAGAAACTGTTTCATCTTAAACAGAACAGGTAACCTTTGGTATAAATAATTGCTTGTGAGGTCATTTCTGAGGTGGCTGAAAATTTAGAGAACAGATTTATTCTAGTTGGTATTATTGCTGGGGTATAGACTACTGAGTATGATAAAATTTATGGTAAAAATAAAATAAATAAAAAAAAGATAGTGAGGGTGTTCAAGGAGATGTAAGGGGAAAGAGAAAATAAGGAGTAGTTGAATCTTTACCTACTCCTGTTGGGCTGACTGAGAAAATAGGGGCGATGGTGTTATGGAGTGAGGAAGTTGTTGAGGAGAAAGAAAGTTTGAGAGAAGAAAGAGGTAGTGGATCTAGTGATGCAAGTGCAGCTGAGGGGCTAGTAAGGTTGATGAAGAGGTTCCAAGAACCTGTTCCATCTGTGAAGGAACCTCTCGAAGAGTTATTGAAAAGGGTGTATGATAGCTATAACCCAAAGAAGAAGAAAAGTTTAGAAATTAAAATCCTTGGAACTTCTAGGGCATACAAGAAGAGAAAGACCGCATTTCCTATCTCTGTAGAGACTTATTCTACAAGAGGAAGAGCTACAAGGAGTCAGAAGAAGCAGAGTGAGGCTAAACTTGAAAAGGCCTTAGAAGAGAGTTAAAAAAAAGATGTTGCAAAGGGAAATAAGAAAGTGAGTGAACCAGTTGAGGCAATTGAGATTGAGGAGATGTACTTGGTCCTTTATGATGAAGACGAGGCAGATGAGGTGGAGGCTGTGACTCCAAAAGCAAAGAAAATAAGGACTTCCAAAAAAAAGTCTCCTTCAAAGCCTGTTGATACAGAGACTTCTGCTTGGCAAAAAGAACCAGGTCTGCTAGGAAATCTAGGAAAGTGCAAGTAGTGGAAGAAGAAGAAAGTGAAGAAGAAAAGTAAACTGATGAGGAACGGGACAAGATGGTGAAGTTTGGAAAAAGAACAATTCTGATGGGTAGACACGTCAAGGACTTGGAGAAGGAAGGAATGGTGATGCTGCTGGAGAAGCTAGAACTTCAGGGATGGAAGGACATGGTCCTTCAGATAGAAGGAAGACTAGCCCGAGAAGAAATTGTGGAGTTTATGGCTAATTGTGAAATCATGAATGGCTGGGTCACCAGTGTAGTGAAAGGGTTGACTGTGAGCTTTGATGCCAAGGAGCTGGGAGAAATTCTAGGTGTACTTGCTGAAGGGTACATTGACTACAAGAAGAAGAAATGGCCAAGCCTAGAAAACCTACCCACCTCCCTTGACATTACAAGGAAATTTGCTGACAGTGACTTAGACCTACAGCCCAATGTTGTGTACAAAAGTAAGATGAAGCCTACCCACAAGTTGCTCTTTGAATTTGTCAACAAGGTTATTCTACCTAGGCAAGAGAGAAGGCACATTGCAACCTTCATGGACCCGGTCCTTATGGAGTGCCTGAATAGTGGGAGGCACATCAAATACCTAGGGTTTATCATCCAGTTCCTTGATAGGGTACTCATTGGCACCAAAATCATGCCATACCCTATAGGTTCATTCTCACTACTATGCTTGCTCACTTCAAGGTTCCCCTCAAGAAATGGGATGTTAGCACAATCAGAGATCACTTTGGGGCTAACACTTTGACTGCATATGACTATGAAGTCCGTATTGCTCCCAAAGAACCTGGTCCATCCAAGAGAGTGCCTGTGAATAGCAAAGTGAGAGTCTTGGTGTAGGAGAGTGGGGCTAAAGATGCTGAGATTGAGTGACTGAAAAAGAGGCTGGCAGAAGTAGAAACTGAGAGGGATGCTTCAGAACTGAGCTTGCAAAGGAAAAGGAGAAGAATGAAGGCATTCTTCATGACATGTTGAAGCTGCTTCAGGACATAAACTAAGAACCTGGTCCTTCCTAGCCTTAAACCCTTCCTATCCTAGTTATAAAACCAGTGACCTGAATGAGATGTTCTTTTTGTCTTTTTGCTCATGAGAGTACTTTTATTTCCTTTTATGCTTTGTGGATGACTCTTATCAATGATAATCACTGCTTTTGCTCTAAATGCTTATTGATGCTTCTTAGATGGCTAATATCATTAAATTGATAAGTGTTACTTGACTCCATGATTGCATTTGAAATAGCCTAAATGACCACGAGTAAGATATTCTAAAATCTAGTTATCTAACATAATTATGCAACTCTTCGATGATGCCAAAAAGGGAAAGATAGGTTGTGCTTTTTTACTTTGGACTGTGATGTTTATAACCTAATGAACATTGTCCTTGATGATTTGTGACTTTAAATGGAAAGTGTTCTGATACTGTGTTTAATGTTGAGCTGAGCTAAAATAGGTTCCATGCTTTTGAAAAGCACATAGTTTGTCATCATCAAAAAGGGAGAATTTGTTTACCTGAGCGGTTTTGGTGTTGATTATTGAGAAAGGAACACATGTATGAACCATGTCCATGGACAGTGTACACAGGTGACAGACAGAATCAAGTAAAACGCATGCATGTGAAAGGGATAAGTATAAGTGGTTATTTCTGATAATCCTAAAATGAAAATGTTGCATATTTGATAAGGAGCGGGACTCCTTACTTGAAGAGAACTCTATCCAAGATAAGGAAGGATTTAGAAGTTGAAGATAACTAGAACTCTTCCACCAAGGAAGAGTAAAGCATTAGAACTCTAGTTAATCCTTAGTATACTAACTATATAAATATAAATTATGTTCTATTTTATAGGTGATGTGTACATACCAAAGTGAAAGCATGAATTGTGAGCAAAATAGCAAGGCATATTGTGAACAATTCCTCTGAGATTTAAGAGTGTGATCCTGAAGCTACACGAACCAGATTGAAGAACCAGTTCCATAAAGAGTTTTATGTGTCTTTTTTTATGTCTAGTTCATAGTGTAGTAGGCAATTTGAGTTGTAACTTTCAGCTTTCTTAGAAACAAATTGTAATAGGTAATTGAGTTGTATGATTCAAGTTAGAGTTAACTTGAAGTAGTCGCAACAGCATGTGGCGTGTTGATACAATGGTTAGAGTTAATCCTTAGGTTTGCAAGAAGTTGTAAACTCGAGTTGTATCTTTCAAGTTAGAGTCAACTTGAAGTAGTCACAGTAGCTCATGACTGGTTGCTACAAGGGTTAGAGTTAATCCTTAGGTTTACAAGAGTTTTGTAAACTCGAGTAGTATCTTTTAACTTAGAGTTAACTTGAAGTAGTCGCAACAACCTATGGCATGATGCTATAAGGGTTAGAGTTAATCCTTAGGTTTGCAAGAGTTTGTAAACTTTGTTGTTGACTCAGAGTTGCAGTGAGGTGTTTGGAGAAAATCCTACTGGGTAGTAGGTCATGGGGTGTTCACCTTTTGAGCTGGGTGTTTTTCATGTAAAAATCCATGTGTTCTTTACTTTTTGCATTATTTATTTCGCAACTGTAGTGTAAGGAACGTATAGAAGAACCATGTCCTTCGATAATCTAGTGCACGCGAAAATTGGACACCACACAAATCAACCCTCCTGCTTATGTGGTATTAAAGTATAAAACATCAATGCCGAATCGGTGGACTCCCTAGTCTCTTCAGTAATTACCTGCACTCATTAGCCAAGTTAGTATAGAGGGAGCAATTGTTTTGGCCAAGTAAGTGGATGACATCCGTAACATCAGTTTTAATTTCCAAACTATGGAAATTCTTTCCACAAGCTAATTGTTGACCTGTTCTAAGGGACAACAATTCCATGTAATCAGGAGTGTAGCCATAAGGTGTGTTGTAGTAGCCCAAAACTCAATCCCCATGAAGGTTTCGAAAGACTCCACTAATACCACCTTTCTTATACTTATATTTAAAGGCACTATCAATATTAAGTTTGATAGATGTTGTAGTGGGAGAATGCCATTTGATTGTGATGGATAAAGTGGGGTAGTATAACGTGAAGATTGGTACAATATTTATATTCCATGCAACACATAACTACAATATTTAAGGAAAGTTGGTTGCAGAGATAGTTAAATGAGTTATTGTTTATATTAAGCCAAAGATGCCAAATAGCAAATGGGAAGAAGTCCTGCCATAGGATACCTAGATGATCAGTATTAATGTTAGCTTCTTTGAGTAAAGTAAACCAGTGTTCTGAGTAAAGATCTGATGGTAGAAAGTTTGGATGTTGTCACGACCCAAAACTCGACAAGTCGTAATGGCGCCTATCATAATACTAGGCAAGCCGACAACTCACATATCCCAATATTTTCAAAAGCAAAACCTGCTAGAAACAAGTTTAAATCAATGGAAATCTCATAAAACCAGATGAAACATCACAACTAATACAGAAAATACCCAAAACCTGTGTGTCACCGAGTACATGAGCATATATATAATAACATAGTCAGATACATTGTCTAGAAAGCAAAACAGAATAAATAAAACTGAAAGATAAGGGAGGAGAGTCAAGGTCTGCGGGCGCCCAAGCAGCTACCTCGATGATCTCCGAACAGGTAAAAACTCCACGATCAGAAACCACCGTGCCTGAAATTGCCTGGATATGCACACGAGGTGTAGGGTGAGTACAATCAACTCAATAAGTATCGCAAATAAACAAGGCAAGGTAAGAACTAGTAAATTCGGTGTGAACCTGTCCCTTTAAACCAACACATCATAACATTTAAAGCTAACTCATAAGGCTTCGTGAGAAGAATATCAGTGTGTATGTGTGCACGGTTTTCTCAAAATACCCCACTCAACAATATTATGGCATGTAGAGGAAAGAAACAAGTAAATCAGATAAGTGATCAAGGAAATATAAGTTCCAAACACTGCACGGACAACTCACGTGCTCCACGAACAACTCACATGCTAACAATATAATCCGCACGGACAACTCACGTGCGACACAGGCAACTCACATATCAATAATATCAATATATATGGATCTACACGGACAACTCTCGTGTTGCATGGATAACTCACGTGCTAACAATATCAATACAGGGATCCGCACGGGCAACTCACGTGCTGCACGGATAACTCACGCGCCAATAACATAATTCACCTGGCATAGCCGCAGGCCTAGTCCAAAATATCATATAGAAGCAATAAAGCAAGTATACAAGTATAAGATGAACGAAATAAGGTTCTCATGTCCCTGGACTGGTGTAAATAATATGCTAAAGTGTAGGCATGTGCAAAGTGTGCTATCATAGTCCAAGCCGGTAATTTCATCAATGAAAAGCATTTATCAAGTTTGTTCAGGGATTAAACCTCTAAGTAGTCTCATCATGTCTCAACTAGATCACATAAACTGATACAACATGTTAGATACCAAAGCTTGCAGCTCTACAGTCATTTCTGGCTTGTAAGAGCCCGAGCACAACTCAAATATGAATATACAAACCCGGTGCCCGCACATGGGGTCATCCTCACATATGTACGCACCCAAAGGCATGTGGCTATCACAATAATTCAGGTAACTGGTGCCTTAACCGAGTTTAAATACGATACTTACCTCAAGCAAATCGAATCACTCCGCTAGCAAGCCCTTGCCTGGCGAATCGGCCTCCAAACACCTCGAATCTAGCCATAAACAATTTGATACAATCAACATGGGCTAAAGGAATCAATTCCATAATAAAATACTAAATTCTTAATCAAAAGTCAAAAAGTCGACTCAAAAGTTGGCCCCCGAGCTAACGTCTCGGAATCCAACAAAATTTATAAAAATCCAAAAGCTCATTACACCACGAGTCTAACCATACCAAAATTCTGATACGAAATCACCACTCAAATCCCCAAATTAAACTCTCCAAATCCCTAGCCTCAAACTCCCAAATTCCACCTCAAAAACACCCAAACTAGGTGGAAAATTCAATGAGGAATCAAGATTATTGAATAAAAATGACCACAAGTGACTTACCTCAAGAATTATTTCGAAAATCCTCTCAAAAATCGCCTTAATCTGAGTTTGCAAAGTCCAAAATGAGAAAAAAATCACGAAACCCTTCGGCTTTAAACACTGCCCAGAGATCCCGCTTCTGCGGTCCAAAACTCCACTTATGCGGTACCGCTTTAGCGTTCAATAATCTGCATATGTGGAGGTCACTTAAGGGTCGACCAACCTCTTGTGCGGTTGCGCATCTGAGCAAGTCCATCAGCTTTTGCGGACCAGCGACTCTAAGTCCTCTCCGCCTCTGCGACCAGCCTCTACATCTGCGAGATCGCAGGTGCAGAATTTTCCCTTGCACCTGCGCAAACACTCACTTCGCCCAAAACCACATCTGCGGCCCTAGGGCCACTTCTGCGGCTTCGCACCTGCATCCATTCACTCGTAGATACGGTCGTACTAGACCAGAACACACCAGCCTTCAAAAATTCCAAAAATCCAACCTGATTTCGAGACGAATCACTCCTACGGCCCCCGAGATGTCAGCCAAACATACCAACAAGTCCTAAAATACAATGCGAACTTAGTCAAGCCCTCAATTCACACCAAACAACAGCAAAAACATGAATCACACCCCAACTCAAGCCTAACAAAAACTAAGGAATTCCAACTTCTATAATCAATGTCGAAACCAATCAAATCAAGTTCGATTGACCTCAAATTTTGCAAACAACTCATAAATGACACAACTAACCCACTCTAACTCCCAGAACCACAAGCCTAAACATCTGAACTTTCAAAGCCTCTAATTTTCCAACTTTCGTCATTTCAAGCCTAATTCAACTACAGACCTCCAAATTACTATCTGGACATACTCCTAAGTCCAAAATCACCCAACAAAACTATCAGAACTATCAAAACTCCATTTCGGAGTCGTTCACCCATAAGTCAATATCCGATCAACCTTTTCAACTAAATCTCCCAACCTTGAGACTAAGTGTCTCAACTTATTCCGAAACATCTCCGGAACTGAACCAACTACCCCTGTAAGTTACATAGTAACTATTAAGCATTAAATGAGCAGTAAATGGGGGAACAGGGCTACAACTCTAAAAATGACTGGCCGGGTCGTTACATCATACTACACTGATGCACCTTGCATGTAGATTATTGGAGCTAAGCTGCTCTCCTATGCTCCTTTATAAATTGAATAGGTAGTGCCTATGTCAATGCCAATATGGCGGAGGTAATGCTTAGCGGAAAATTGATTATGGGAGCCTTGCCAGAGAAGGAATTTGATTTTATGAAGCGTATTTAGTTTCTAAATCCAATAGAACTTATAGTTATTGGATGATTGATGGGAGATTAGCTTATAGGCAGATTTGATAGAGAAAATACCATTTGGAGTAAGTGCCCAAATTGGAATATCTCTAGAGTTATTGATGCTAGTGCAGCCTATAAAAAGAATTCTATTGATAATGTCTGAAGGGAGTTCAAAGGAGAGCTTAGAGAGATCCATTGATCATTTATCCAAAGGTCCATGACTTTAAGAGATAAGTCTGATTGTTTTAGAGGCCCTTGTATTATAGTATTTAAGGGAGGGAGGTTCGGTATCCAAGCAGAAAGCCAACAACTAATATTTTCTGGCCCAATTACCCATTCAAGACCTTTAATATAGATTTTTCAACCAATCAGTATATTGTTCTATATGAAATTGTAAGAGGTAGGATTTCTCTTGTGACTATATTGGCTATAAGTGTGGTGGCCCAAATGGAGCATGAGTTGGTGAAGAGCTACCAAAAGAGACTAGCGAGTGAGGCCATTTAATGGATCTTGTTTGGGTTGGGTAACGGAGTCCCATTTGATATAGTGGATTTTCTTTTTCAAAGTGGTAATGTTCCAGATGAAGTCTCTTTGGATTTTGTCGATTTGTTTGAGTATGGAAGAGGTAAGTAGGATGTATTGCATTGACTGATTTGAGATGGAGTTAAGGGTTGTTCCAGTGTTCTCCCCTAAAAGAAAGAAAAACGGTTTTCCAGCTTGTTAGTTTAGAATTCAAGTTATCAATGATGTAGCGTAAGTCAGAAGCCTTAGGTTTGCGAGTGAGAATAGGGAAGCCTAAGTATTTTCCAAAGTTCTCACTAATTTTGATATTAAAAATTTTTGCAAGTTGATTTTTGGTTGGTGTATCACAGCTTTTGGAAAAGATAATTTTGGATTTGGTAGTATTGATTCTTTGCCCAAAAATTTGGGAGAAGAATATGAGTCATTATTTTATAGTGTGGATTGATTTTAAATTTGCGTTAGCCGAAAGAGTTAAATTATCTGCATAGAATAGGTGGGAGAATGATGGAACAGTGGGGTTGAGCTTCATAGGATCCCAAAGACCAATGTTAACTTGGTGACATATGTATTTGGAGAGTAGTTCAATGTATATAGGATAAAAAGATATGGTGACATTGGATCACCTTGCCTAATGCCCCTGGATGGATAAAAAAAGCTGGTTTTGGACCCATTAACTAAAATAGCAATTCTTGTGGTGCTAAAATAGCTCATGATAAATTTGGTAATTCGCGGAAGGAATTTAAAGAAGAGAAGGGCTCGGTATGTGAAGGACCATTCAAGTCTATCGAAGTAGTCGTGACCAAAAATCCAACTAGTCGTGATAGCACCTAACCCAACCCGCTAGGTAAGCCAACTTTCAATTATCCAATTCCAATAACAATTATTAAAGCAATTTAAGAGAATAAAGATCTTAATCTTATACATCCCCCAAGAACTGGTAGTACAAATCATGAGCTTCTAAGAATAGAGTATACAAAGCGAAAATAAAATAAATACATAATCTTTTTGAATAATACATAAACAGAGCTTTTATAAATCTAAGGCTACCCTGAACAAGAGGCAGCTACAACAGAAACGCAGGTACATCTTCAAATACGGCAACCATCGAACACAGCAACAACGACAACCACTATCTACACGCAATGTGCAGAAGTATAGTATCAGTACAACCGACCCCATGCATTGAGTAAGTGACAAACCTAGCCTTAGGTTGAAAGTAGTGAGAGCTTGTACCAAGGTCAGAGTCCAAATTCCATAACCAACAATAGTTCATCACAATATTAAACATGTAATACCAGAAGTAACTCAAAGAATAAATGCTCATCTGAATCATGACTTCTGAAAATAGTTCTGCCTTTCAAGTACATCAATGAAAATCCAATTCGTTTACCGAAGTTACCAAAAATATGAATAAGTTTGAAAATAGTAAGTTTTCCAAAATCCTTTCAATAATAAATAAAATATCTCATTTTCTTTCCAGATAACCAGTGTAAAACAAATGCATCACTATGCCCATCTGTCAACATGTGTGAGAAATCATGAATAATGTGATACCGTACAACATAAGGAAAACACATCTCTATGCATATATGTCATGTGTGCATGTCAATGCAATGTATCTCAGAAATTGTAATCATGTACTCACACTCTCAGAATACTCACTCTCAGTGTCTCGCATGCTCTCTCACTATTCTCATCACACTCAATCACTCAGCGCTATCCAATACTTTTTGCAGCGTGCAACTCGATCCCTGTTTATAGTCAACTGCGCTCACTGGGGTATGTACAGACTAATGAGGGGCTCCTACAGCCCAAGCGCTATAAGCACGGATAACTCGTGTGCTGCACGGACAACTCACGTGCTATAATATCATATATGGATCCGCACGGACAACTCACGTGTTGCACGGACAACTCACATGCTATAATAATATCTGGATCCACACGGCCAACTCACGTGCTGCACGGCCAAATCACGTGCAATAGTATAATATATGGATCCGCACGGCCAACTCACGTGTTGCACGGCCAACTCACGCTCAATAGTATACTATATATAAATCCAACATGGCCTGCTGTGGCGTGCAGCCCGATCCCCCAAAAAATAATCTTCACAATCAGGCCCTCGGCCTCCCTCAGTCATCAATCTCTCCAGTCTCTCTCTCTCATGGGCTCACAATGTCATGAGAATAGCCCAAAATGATGATATGATGTATCAATAAATAACAACAGAGAATGAGATATGATATGCAGCGAAATGAATATGACTAAGTATGAATTTTCAATTTAAAATAAATAATTCATAACAATATGACCTCTGTGGGTCCTAATAATACTGGCACATAGCCTCAACATGATTTTTAATATGCTTTTCAGCTCAATTTCTTTAACTCATAAAACCGCATGGAAAATGCCAAGATCATTTAACTATAAAATTCCACAGAAATAATTATGTCACAATTTCTATAGTGCACGCCCACACATCGGTCACCTAGCATGTGCGTCACCTTCCAACATTTCACGAAATACATATATTCAGGGTTCATACCCTCAACTCCAAGATTAGAAGAGTTACTTACCTCGAACAAGCCAAATCCAATGTCGAGCAAGCTATGCAATGCTCCAAAAATTTCATTACGCGCGTATCAACTTCCAAATGGCTCAAATCTAGTCACAATTAATTTGATTCAGCTCACAAAAATTATAGGAATTAATTCCATATCAAATTACTAATATTTTCCAAAAATCCGAAATTACGCCCCAAAAATCACCCGTGGGCCCACCTCTCGGAATTTGATAAAACTCACAAAATTCGAACCCCCATTCAACCACGAGTCCAATCATACCAAAATTACTCAAATCCGACCACAACTCGGCCTTCAAATCCTCAATTAAAATCTATGCATTTTTCTACTATTTTCAACCCAAAATACTAATTTGTTGATAAAAACAATAATAGATTCGTGTAATGTAACCAAATTGAGTTAGAATCACTTACCCCAATCCATATAGTGAAAATCACCTCAAAAATCGCTTCAATCCGAGCTCCATAGTTCCGAATGTGTTAAAATGGCCGAAACCTCAAAATATATCTTATGTCCAGGCATTTACTCTTTGCGATCGCGAAAAACAAAAATTTTCAGCCCCAAAATTGCTCTTCGCGATTGCGGAAAACCAATCGCGATCGCGAAGAATAAACTCCCCCAACTCTTCCAGACAGCCTCTAGTATATTGGTCGTAACCTTTTGTACAAAACTCCACATTGCAAATGGTTTAACTTTCTGAAAATTAGTCACCAAGGTCTACAACTTTCATTTGTTTCTCATCTCCCAATTCGTTATATATTTCTAGATATAAGCTTCTAAAGTCAGACCTGTGCAACAGAGATTTCCAAACTCTTCCCGGCCAGCCTATAGTGTATCCACCATAACATTTTGTACACAATTCCAAATGAAAAATGGTTTGCCTTTCTGGAAACTAGACATAAAGGGCTACAACTTTCATTTTTGGATCATCTCCAAAGTCGGGTCAGTGCAGCAGGAGTTTCCTCTACGCGATCACTAAAAGGATTCCACGATCGCGATTCACAGTGCCCAAACAGCAAAATTCCTCTTCGTGATCGCGATGCATCCCTCTGTGGCCAAAAACCAGCAACTAAGAATGGCCTAGAAAGGGTCCGAAACCATCCCGAAACTCACCCAAGTCCCTCGGGACCTCAACCAAATATACCAAAAAGTCCTAAAATATCATACGAACTTAGTCGAAGCCTCGAATCACATCAAACAACGCTAAAACCATGAATCGCACCTCAATTCAAAACTAATAAACTCTGAACTTTCAAATTCTATATCTTGTGCCGAAATACATCAAATCAATCCGGAATGACTTCACATTTTGCACACAGGTCATAAATGACATAACGAAGCTATTCCAATTTCCAGAATCGAATTCCGACCTCGATATCAAAAAGTCAACCCCCAGGTCAAACTTTCCAAAAATTTAACTTCCGGCATTTCAAACCTAATTCCACTACGAACCTCCAAATAATTTTACGGACACGCTCCTAAGTCCAAAATCACCATACAGAGCTATTGGAATCATTAGAATTAAATTCTGTGGTCGTTTACACAAAAGTCGACATCCGGTCACTATTTTAACTTAAGCTTTAAACCATGGAACTAAGTGTTCCAATTCATTCCAAAACCTCACCGGACCCGAACTAATTGCCCCGGCAAGTCATACAACAACTGTAAAGCTCAATTTGAGCAGTAAATGGGGAAACGATGTTGTAATACTGAAAACGACCGGCCGGGTTGTTACATTCTCCCCCACTTAAACATACGTTCATCCTCGAACATGCCAAGAATTGTTTCCAAGCCATCAAATCACTGTTCTATCTTACCACACACGTAATCGGGGGTGAACCCACGTCACCCTATTCCATATGAGCTTGACAACATAATACAACTGAAATCATTGATTTAACTTTAGCCCATAAACCTTGGAATTTAATTTCTAACCTTTAGAATTTCTTTCAAGACATGAATCTTACATTTACACCATGTATGAGTTTAAACAAGTTGTACCAAGCCATAACTATAACCATAATCGTAACCACTGTTGATAATAAAAGAAACAGGCGAAATTTCATGACAACTTACCAGGTCAACAAGTCATGGATCTCTCTCTTCCCAACCAGAACCGTAATCACTTTTTGAGCCGACTTTCAATATTATACTCCCGAATATACCGAAATTAAACCTGATAGTACACATTCTAGGTCCAATGACCTTATATTACTAAACATAACAGTTCCACAGACATACCGCACCAATATAACTCAGAGCCACAACCCGTGCAATCTATGCACAAATAAGCAACAATTCAAACGTACCCAGTCATGGAAAATGACTCAAATGAGAGAACTGCCCCGCTAGATTAACAAGTACCGCCACAACGAAACGTTAAAAATTCATCATACATCGTAGAACCATCACTCGATTCTAACACAAGGTTCATATTATATACCCCGAGCCACCCTGCTCCAAATTAATAACGACGGAGAGGCAAATGACAAAAATGCCACACAAAACCTGAAAGGATATAACCATTACGCTATCGATCATGCAATACCCAAATACTCATCACGCTCAAATTCCGCTATAAGGCTCAAATAGAACCGCACTATTTGTGCACATAACCAATGAATCACAACTCCTCGTAGCATAAATGAGTAACTCACAGATTATTTTAGAACACGAATAAGTTCAACATCAACCGAATGGCATGTCCCTCAACAATAGCAATATGGAGCCAACCATCCCGGCTCGGTATAGAATACACATCCTAATTGGGCTTATCAATGGACCCCCAAATCACTCTGGTTACCCACAAATAGATAAAAATCCCTCCGAAAATCCATAATGACTGAATCATAATACATTCTATCATCTGGCTAGCTCTGACCACAACTTCACAGTCCACAACCATGAAACAATTTGTTCCTGACAACTCCTAGTCTCCAAATCCATAGAACACACGCACCACCATTTCTGGTCCCATCTCCACCGCCCGAATGTCTAACACATCTCTCATACACGATCATCCCACGAGAAATGTTTCAAAAATTCTTCTGTGCCACAAGGCAAAATTTGAACATCAGCAGTCGATCAACCAAGAAAATGTCGCAATACCTATGAAATATCCATAATTCAAAACATAGTGCGCCTTCTGAAATGTACACTCTACTCACGCAATACCAAATAGTTATAGCATTTATCTAAACATCAAAAACTATTCATGCCCTCTAAGAATTTATGACCTCCCTTTCAAAGCCAAACCATGACCTTGCACACGCCAACCTTAATCCTACACAACACACCGCATCTATCATGACATCATTTGAAAAATACGAGAACCTTATAATCATTCTCAGTCACAAGTAAAATACATATTTGATCAGCCAGAAGCCTTCCATTTGATCCCATCCGGTATAAAATCACAATACTCAAGATGCTCCTCAGGCCGTTAGGAAAATACCCATCTCAAACTGTGGTAGAAAATCTCGAGAATGCTTTGGAATCCATTTGCACATAATCAGGCCATCAGAGTTGAATCTCTCTAAATCAACCAAGCCACGAAGGTCGCCAAACCTAAGAGTATTGCCACAAAGCACCTGTAGAAAACCCCCACATCATAAGCACCCAAAGAACCAATCATATCTATTACCATACTGATCCAACCTACTACCAAGCTATCCTATTTCTCCAAGTCCCTTCTGAATTTGTCTTGAAATTGATGTTTCTCCTTGCTAAAACACCACGATCTTTAACCACAACTCACCCCACGAACCCTAGCATAGAACCACAATTCCATAAGGCCCATAAGCCATTCTTCTTAATCACCTCCATAAATACTACAACTGTAACACTCACTCTGAAAATACCTTATGTGAATTTGAAATTATTCTTCTTACCTTTCTTATACAAAAATGTAGAATTCATACGCAAGTCCGGAGAATTTCTCAAATGCTATATATAACCCTCAATCCTATTGGAACTTTCTCGAGAGTCACCCACTTTATTCAAATCCAAATTGCACCGCCCAAATGGGCCAAATGACACGTGCCTCATTAGCACAACAACACTCCAAAAAGTAATTCTACTTTAATACCATCGATAAAATTCATACTCCGTGCGTACTACACCATTCTCAAATAACGACTCCCTCATCCCACAACATAACCCGTATTCAGAAATTTCCTTACTCGAGTCATCCTCGATCTCAACTTCTGCAGGTCATAACTATCCCACCAGTATACCTCAGTCCAAAACTAAAATTTAACACATAACCATGAAATCAAATTTTCAATAGCAGGCTCCCCCACTTGTCCCAAAGCCATAGATTAAAACACTCCATAATTCACAATATACATACCCTATTACTGTCATAATAACGTAGTCAGTTCCACGAAAATTCTTCTCAAGCTCATACAACACCAACCATAAAAAAAAACCCAAATCATCCGCTAAGCTCGCAATCATTCTCTTGACACTCAAGTCGACTTTCTCAGCCAGATTCAAATTCAAATCTCCACAGATACGCCATGCTGGAGGAAAAGAAACTCTCCACTCACGTATAAGGAACACACCTACGTAGATTACTCTCCAGGAGATAACCCACTTCCCTAGCCTCAAATTGGCATCTTGTTATATCTTTTCGCAGTCACAATTACTATGCAATCACTTAGTCAATCTGAGTCCAAACTCATTAACCAGACATGAGAATTTAATTTACCCCAAAATTTAACAATGTGAAAGATCCTTCAAAACATTCATACTCGAGCCTGTACATCACATCAAATAAAAAAAAAGAACCTAATGGCCTTCTCTTAATATTTTAAGGAAACACTTCTCGATATGTTCAAAGAATTATGCCTCAAGCGGAATCAATTCTGCACGATAAGAAAAGAAAGATGGGAAGTATATATCCTAAATGGACGTCATCATACTGATCCGCAATACTCTACTAGACACTTGCTCATGATTTGTAGAACCTATGAACCTAGAACTCTGATACTACCTTGTCACGACCCAAAATCCAACTAGTCGTGATGGTACCTAACCCAACCCGCTAGGTAAGCTAACTTTCAATTATCCAATTCCAATAATAATTATTAAAGCAATTTAAGTAAATAAAGATCTTAATCTTATACATCCCCCAAGAACTGGTAGTACAAATCATGAGCTTTTAAGAATAGAGTATACAAAGCGAAAATGAAATAAATACATAGTCAGTTTGAATAATACATAAACAGAGCTTTTATAAATATAAGGCTACCTTGAACAAGAGGCAGCTACAATAGGAACGCAGGTACATCTTCAAATCCGGCAACCATCGAACACAGCAACAATGACAGCCAATATCTGCACGCAATTTGCAGAAGTGTAGTATCAGTACAACCGACCCCATGTACTGAGTAAGTAACAAACCAAGCCTTAGGTTAAAAGTAGTGATGAGCTTGTACCAAGGTCAGAGTCCAACTTCCATAACTAACAATAGTTCATAACAATATTAAATAAGTAATACCAGAAGTAACTCAAAGAATAACTGCTCAGCTAAATCATGACTTCTGAAAATAGTTCTGCCTTTCAAGTACATCAATGAAAACCCAAATCGTTTACCGAAGTTACCAAAAATATGAATAAGTTTGAAAACAGTAATTTTTCCAAAATCCTTTCAATAATGAATAAAATATCTCATTTTCTTTTCAGATAACTAGTGTAAAACAAATGCATCACTATGCTAATCTGTCAATATGTGTGAGAAATCATGAATAATGTGATACCGTACAACATGAGGAAAATACATCCCTATGCATATATGTCATGTGTTCATGTCAATGCAATGTATCTCAGAGATTATACTCATGTACTCACACTATCAGAGTACTCAATCTCACTGTCTCGCATGCTCTCTCACTACGCTCATCACACTCATCACTCAGCGCTATACAATACTTGCTGCAGCGTGCACCCCGATCCCTATTTATAGTCGACTGCGCTCACTGGGGTTGTGTACAGACTCATGAGGGGCTCCTACAGCCCAAGCGCTATAAGCACAGACAACTCACGTGCTGCACGGACAACTCACGTGCTATAATATCATATCTGGATCCGCATGGACAACTCACGTGTTGCACGGACAACTCACGTGCTATAATAATATCTGGATCCGCACGGCCAACTCACGTGTTGCATGGCCAAATCACGTGCAATAGTATAATATATGGATCCGCACGGCCAACTCACGTGTTGCACGGCAAACTCACGCTCAATAGTATAATATATATAAATTCAACATGGCCTGCTGCGGCGTGCATCCCATTTCCCCAAAAAATAATCTTCACAATCAGGCCCTCTACCTCCCTCAGTCATCAATCTCTCCAGTTTCTCTCTCGTGGGCTCACAATGTCATGAGAATAGCCCAAAATGATGATATGATGTATCAATAAATAACAACAGAGACTGAGATATCATATGCAATGAAATGAATATGACTGAGTATGAATTTTCAATTTAAATTAAATAATTCACAACAATATGACCTCTGTGGGTCCCAATAATACTGGGACATAGCCTTAATATAATTTTTAATATGCTTTTCAGCTCAATTTCTTTAACTCATAAAACCGCATGGAAAATGCCTAGATCATTTAACTACAAAATTCCACAGAAATAATTATGTCACAATTTCTATAGTGCACGCCCACACGCCGTCACCTAGCATATGCGTCACCTCCCAACAATTAACGAAATACATATATTCAGGGTTCATACCCTCAACTCCAAGATTAGAAGAATTACTTACCTTGAATAAGCCAAATCCAATGTCGAGCAAGCTAAGAAATGCTCCAGAAATTCCATTATGCGCGTATCAACTTCCAAATAGCTCGAATCTAGTCACAATTAATTTGATTCAGCTCACAAAAATTATAGGAATTAATTCCATATCAAAATACTAATATTTTCCAAAAATCTGAAATTATACCCCAAAAATTACCCGTGGGGTCCACATCTCGGAATCCGATAAAAATTACAAAATCCGAACCCCCATTCAACCACGAGTCCAACCATACCAAAATTACTCAAATCCGACCACAACTCGGCCTTCAAATCCTCAATTAAAATCTATGAATTTTTCTACTATTTTTAACCCAAAACACAAATTTGTTGATAAAAATAATAATAATAGATTCGTGTAATTTAACCAAAACCGAGTTAGAATCATTTACCCAATCCATATGGTGAAAATAACCTCAAATATCGCTTCAATCCGAGCTCCATAGCTCCAAATGTGTTAAAATGGCCGAAACCTCAAAATATATCTTCTGTCCAGGCATTTACTCTTCGCGATCGTGAAGCACAAAATTTTCCAGCCCCAAAATTGCTCTTCGCGATCGCGGAAAACCAATCGCGATCGCGAAGAACAAACTCCCCCAACTCTTCCAGACAACCTATAGTATATTGGTCGTAACTCTTTGTACGAAACTCCAAATTGTAAATGGTTTAACTTTCTGAAAACTAGACACTAAGGACTACAACTTTCGTTTATTTCTCATCTTCCAATTCCTTATATATTTCTAGATATAAGCTTCCTAAGTCAGACCTGTGCAACAGAGATTTTCAAACTCTTCCCGGTCAGTCTATAGTATAATCACCACAATCTTTTGTACACAATTCAAAATGACACATGGTTTACATTTCTAGAAACTAGGCACAAAGGACTACAACTTTTATTTTTGGATCATCTCCAAATTCCTTATAGATTACGAGATATAAGCTTCCAAAGTCGGATTAGTGCAGCGGAAATTTCCTCTACGCGATCGCGAAAAGGATTTCGCGAACGCGATTCACAGTGCCCAAATAGCAAAATTGCTCTTCGCGATCGCGACCATTTGTTCGCGATCGCAATGCATACCTCTATGGCCAAAAACAACAACTAAGAATGGCCTAGAAAAGGTCCGAAACCACCCCTAAACTCTCCTGAGCCCTTCGGGACCTCAACCAAATATACCAACAAGTCCTAAAATATCATACGAACTTACTTGAAGCCTCGAATCACATCAAACAACGCTAAAACCACGAATCGCACCTCAATTCAAGACTAATGAACTTTGAACATTCAAATTCTATATCTTGTGCTGAAATACATCAAATCAATCCGGAATGTCTTCAAATTTTGCACACAAGTCATAAATGACATAATGAAACTATTCCAATTTCAAGAATTGGATTCCCAGCTCGATATCAAAAAGTCAACCCCCGGTCAATCTTTCTAAAAATTCAACTTCCGGCATTTCAAGCCTAATTCCACTACGGACCTCCAAATAATTTTCCGGACACGCTCCTAAATCCAAAATCACCATACAGAGCTATTGGAATTATTAGAATTAAATTCCGAGGTCGTTTACACATAAGTCGACATCCGATCACTATTTTAACTTAAGCTTTAAACCTTGGAACTAAGTGTTCCATTTCATTCCAAAACCTTACCGGACCCAAACCAATTACCCCGACAAGTCACACAATAACTGTAAAGCCCAATTTGAGCAGTAAATGGGAAAACAGGGTATGTTATTGTTGTTGTCAAGTCTGTCGAAGGCCTTTTCAAGGTCAATTTTTAAGAGGACTTTGCCATGGCGACCCTTAATTTTTTGGAAATGGTTAATAATCTCTTGAATAATAATGGCATTGTCACTTGTTCATCTACCTTTCAGAAAACTAGATTGATAGGTGCCAATCAGCCTATCAAGATAGGCCTTAATTTTGTTAACAATAATTTTAGTAATAACCTTGTAGATAGTGTTGCAAAGACCTATACGATGAAAATTATTGAGATTGTTTGCATTATGAAATTTTGGAATGAGGCGGATATAGGTAGTGTTATGAGTTTCTGGGATTGAAAGGTTTTGAAAGATGTTGTGGCAAAATGTCGAAATTGAATCCCTGACAACATGCCAAAATTTTTGATAAAGGTGAATTTCGTTAGGACCTGGCGCCTTAAAAGGTTTAAAGGAAAAGATTACACGGACAATTTCAAAATCCTGCAAAGTTCGGTTTAGTTCTGTGAGATATGTTCTCAAAACAAGCTGGAGAATTAAGGATATCTTTCCACGGTGTGTCTATGTGATTAGTTTGGAAAGCCTTTTGGAAAAATTCTACGTATGATTTAAGATTTGTGCTGGAACATTAATCCAGTTACCATCACTATCTTTGAAGAAGGATATACTATTTTTTCTTCTACGATTCACTACACTTAAGTGGAAGAAATTTGTATTAGCATCGCCGTCATTAAGCCAATTAATGCGAGACTGAATTTTTCAATAGTCCTTAATTTTCAAAAGATTATTGTAGTCACTAGTGAATTTTCCGCGCCTTTGTAGAACGGAAATATAAATATTTATACAATATCACAAATATAAATTTATTTATAAGAATTAGAGCATAAGATGAATTGCATTTTTATTATCGTATTAAAAAAGAGATTTTAATTAAAAGAGTGCTGCACGCTTATATATAATTTCTGAAACACTTGTTATTTGTGAAACCAGATTCACGATGACTCAAAGTAAAACTATTATCTTTATTGCAGCAACAAAACTTTTCACCGTAGAATGGAAAAGAGAAGAGCAAGTTACATAAGAGCGTTGTCGTCTGAAATTTATTTTGTACTTAATTGTTTTAGAGCAGGTGACAATCAGATTGTGAAAGCATTGTATATTTCATCCATGATCATCTAACTTAAAGTTTTGTAAAATAAAAGTCACTTTTCTATTTTTTATTTTAACATAAAAATCATTCAACTTAAAATTTATCCCACAAAAATTAATTTTCTATTTTTTGTCACATAATAGTCATTCAACTTTGGCTAAGTTAACTAAAAAGCAGATCTAACCTAAACTTTTATATTTAGTACCGAAAAATGGTATGGCACTCCAAAATAAGTTGATTATATTTGGGATAATTCCAGATATCTCCATTTTAGGTTTCACTTCATTACACTAATCCCCGTTGTAGTTTACGATGTCATGTTTACGTTTTTTATTTTGATTTTTTGGTACTATTATTCTTAACTATTAGGTTTTACTTCATTACACTTCGTTGTGGTTTACGTATTACATTTACTTTATATTTCTTTGAATACTATTTTTAACTATTTTGCTTTTACTATTTTGCCGTGTTATTTTCCGGAACAAAATATAAAAATTCAAGTGCGCTCCGATTTTTAGTAAGCTTTGTCAAAGTTGAATTACTTTTATGTGATAAAAAATAAAAAAATAATCTTTGTGTTACCAACTTTAAGTTGAATGATTTATATGTTACCAAAAATAGAAAAGTATTAGAATATATCTGTTGAAAGGTATAGCAATGCAAACCACTCGAGTCTCCATATATGTTTTAGAGAGTCATCTCTATGCATATCGTACAAAGATTGACTGAATATTTACATATGCGGAAGAAATATCTCAAATCACTTATGTTTGATAGAAACCCCACACATCTCTTAAACTGGGAAGTTTAATTTCTCCTCTTTCTACTTCTGGTAAGATATCTTGCTTGTCTTGGCTTGCTGAAAATTCAGAGCAATCAAATTCCAATTCGAAAGTAGAGTGATGTTTGACTATAATTTCATATTTTTAGTGCATTATTTACCTTATATTTAGGTGCTTTAATGCTAAATTATACTACTATATTTGTGTTTAATTGAGTTTATTTTATGTGTAGATACTTTGGAGATAAAAGTTGAAGCAAATATGATAAACATTGTAGTACAGAAGGCAAGAAGATAAATACCTGTAAAAAAAAATAAAGGAAAAAGCAATTTATGAAGATGAAATCTTCCAAGTTATGAGAAAGCAATAAGATTATTACTAATGTAAGGATATAAGATGACAAAGTAGCATGAAATGCTTAGAAAGAAAGAGTTAGGCAATTGGCACTATCAAGAATGAAGATTGATTAAATCAAAGAACGAGGCAAGGAATATACAAGTGACGTGAACATCATTGGAAACAAAGTGAGGCGTCAGATTTCAGCCGCCATATGTTAGGCGATGCGACATTTGCATCCTCGCGTTTGAGCTTGCGAGGCGAGGTACTTAGCTTGCGACAGAGCTGGTGTCGCACAGTGTATAGCGAGGTGAAGCTCGTGTTTTGCCTTGCGCCGCAAGGCCTGTAGCGAGGGTGTTCCGATTTTTTAAAGCCTATTTTATTTTCTACTTGATTTTTGACTTGGCTATTTCGTTTGAGTCTTTTCCCTACACATATAAATAGTCATTAAACACCATTTTGAGGAGAGTTTTGCGACCGGAGGCAAGAACATCACGTGGAACAACTTTTGGAGGAGAAAATCACAGAGTTCTTCATCTCTTTATCTTTTCTTTGTAATTTGTTTATGCAAAATACTTGGAAAATTGTTACTACGAACATGAGTGACTAAGCACTCTAAGTTCTAGGGTTGTGCTTGACATGATTATTAACGTTTATTAATTACATCTTCGTTAATTCGGATTACCATCTTGTGGTTGTTTCTTTAATTCTATTTTTCACTTGTGAATTGTTGTAGCTACCAATTCACCCTACTATCTATGCTATGCTTGGGAAAGCCTTGTTTAGATTAAAGTAGAATTAGAGAAACCTTGTTTCTGAATCTGTGGTTCGGGGAACGATTTCGCGGTTATTATAGGAATATACCTTACAGTCTTGCTTAATTAAATGTCGTATTATATTCGTTCATGATAGACTCAATACCATAGGAATATATGATTGATATATTGTGGACAAGCGAGTAGTATTGTGGAACCATGCTATTCATATAAACGATCCGGTAAATTAGCAACCATAGATAATATGGATTAACGAGTGTAATTATTGAACTTTAATAGGATTGATAAACCAACCACAACCCTGGATTTTTCATCTCCTCTGAAGTAAAATCTCATCATATGCATTTGCATTCTTGATAAAGTAGTTGTTACTTGTTTAATTTTCGCAATAGTAGATTAATAGAAAAAAGTCACTCTTAAATAGTAAGAAGTTGCGAAGGAATGCAAAAAGAAAAAGAGGTAAAGTACAAAAAAATAGTACTATCTTTGGACAGTTAATACACAAACATAAAGATTTCCAATAAAGAAAATGAAATGTAAAAGAAGAAAGAATAACCTTTGTATTTTTTGAGTAGAATGACCCTTGGCCAGAAAAACAAAAAATGTGAATTGAATTTGGAGAAGAATTTGTTGGTGAAAGCAGAGGGAATTTTGAACCGAAGTTGCAGAAGGAATTACTAATGAAATGAAAAAATCTCATTTTATGGAATGTGCAATTCCAAATGGGGATGGCAACTGAAAGAAACGATGTGTCTATTATTGGAAAACTGGCGGGGATTCAACATGTTAAAAGGTCGCACCGTTATCAAGCTTTCTCTTATTGAACAACGCTTTTTTCCTTCAATTATGTTCAAAGAGAGAATAAAAGAAACAAAAAGTCAAAATTCTATAAAATTTGGAAAATAGATTTCCTGACATGTAAAACTGCCATGGGAGTTGGGTCCTGATATATATATATATATATATATATATATATATATATATATATATATAAGGCTGTGGATAGTACCAAATCATATATATATATATGATTTGGCTAGTAGGATAATGTGGTGAGGATTGAATTGTCTAGCAAGAATTCTATTCTTTTTCCTGTTAGTGTTACCAAAGGTTGATTTGGTCCAATCCACAGCCTTATATTGGAAGCAATTAGTGGCTTCGAACAGATGCTTCCCATACAAAAGAATCTCTAACAATATTATCGAATTCATGGTGATAGCACCAGTGAGTTTCAAGCCTAAAACGTTTTTTACTAGGGAGAGGGGTAGGCTTGGTAAAGCTAAGTAGTAGAGGAGTATGGTCTGAGTGTGTTCTAGGTAGGTGAATGATAGAGGCATCAGGACGTTGGTCTAACCAAAGTGTGTTAGCGAGGCACCTATTTAGTCTTTCCAAAATAAGACCATTAGAATTAACTCTACAGTTTGTCCAAGTATATTTTGCTCATTTACAGCCTAGATCAATTAAGTTGCAACAATTGATACATGACAAGAAGCGCGAAGAACGGTTAGTGTTAATGGGTCTACCTCCTAAGTTTTTATTTTGAAAAAGAATTTCATTAAAATCCCCACCCACTAGCCAAGGGCTAGAGTAGGTGTCCGCTATGGAGCACAGATTATTCCAAAGATTATTACGAAGAGTGAGTGAAGTACTAGCATATAAAATACTAATAAGACATGGAGGTTAAGTAGGAAATACCTGGAGCATTGCATGGATTTCTTGGTGCGACTTGCTAACAAGGTTGGTAGTAACCAAATTCCACGATCCCACCAGCAAATACTAAGGCCGGGACCTCAAGCATGTTAGTGAAGAGGAACTCGTCAAGGAGTATAGTATGGTCACTCATTTTTGTTTCAAAAAGAGCAACCATGCAGGGATTATGAGTATTAAGAAATTCCCTAAAATTTCTCTTAAAATTATCATTATTAGCATCTCTAATATTTCAGACAACAAGACTCATCGGCCTATTCATTTGAAGGTTGTTGGTGTTGAGATTTGTGTTCCCTAGTCTCCCTGTAGGAATTGAGTGAACTTCCTTAAAGAAGAGCTCAGTACTACTGCAAAATTTCACGTTGCTTCGAGGAGTGGAGGACAGATATCGATGGAGCATTTGTAGAGAGCTACTAGGCATTTGAATATGTACTTCTTGTCCTCCATCTCCTGGAATAGCATAAGAGATGCTTCTCTGTTGCTTGAAATTTCGGTGAACGATCCCCTGACCTATCTGAGTTAAAATTTGGTGTTTATACTAAGTTAATAAATGCTTGTATCACGCCTCCTTTTTTCGAAAAATGGAGAGTTTTTCCAATTTAAGTAACATTATTCGAAATGGGATTATTTGTTTATTTAGAATCGCTAATTGGAATAATTATTATGGTGTCCTAAGTCACCGATTTATTTTAAAATCCCAAATCGAGGAAATTGACTCTATTTGTGGTCCGTGAAGACAGAAGACCGGTAAGAAATTCGGTTAACCCGGGAGAAGGTGTGAGGCATTCCCGTATTCTGTGATTTTAGCACGGTCGCACAACAATTAATAATTGGCCTAATTATCTGATTTATTACACGTTTAAAACCTATTGTACATTTCATCCTTTACCGCTTTTAATTAAATTTTGACCGCTTTTTAGTATTTATGGATTTATTTTTTGAACAAGTTACGATGTCGTACACTTATTTTTTTGATACACATTGCAAACCGCACCACGTGAAACGCACCCGCAATTTATAACATGTTTATTATTATTATTTAAAGTTATGGCCATGTCGCGTGAAACGCACATTCGAATTGGGGTTTATATATCGTGACCATGCCACGGGAACCGTACCCATAGTCATGATAATTTATTTAAACGCGCCTACAGCAAAACGGCGAATGTTCAACAGTTTCTTAAGTTCAAGAATACATGTTATACATTATGGGATTGTTTCTGGATGAACGTATACAGTAAAAAAATAATTTAACTAATAAAATACTAGGGGTGAAACAGTATCTATCACTTGATGTGTATTCAAATCCTAAGAAGTCGTGTATAATTATAAGTGGGGCGGACTGGAAGCCCAATTTTGTATAACTCAAAGGAAAAAGCCATGGCCTTGATTATAATATGTGGCCAGACAAACAATTGCAAGAACGACCATTTTTAAGAATAGATTAGTACGCCTGACTAGATCCAGATTTTCATACAAAACAAGAATTAAGTACAACAAATATCAATAAAAATTACAGTTCTGGTCACCTCAGTTACAATTCTCAAAGATGATAACGAACATAAATACGTTCTAATATATACAGAAATCAATAATAGCTAGCCTAAACAGGACATAATTAATCTTCAACTTAAACTTCTTTCTACCAATGACTTCAATTCCACTTCTTAACTTTAGAGTTTACTGATCTGGCCAACTAGTGGCCAGATCTGCAAACTATCGCCATGTAATCAGCAACAACAACTTATTTGCATCCCCAATTTACTTACTCCATACATAGAATACTATGATAATCTTCTGTTTGAATTACAACTAAATATGTAGAATTTAAACAAAACTTCAACCACATTCAAGACTAACAAATGATTTAACAACTAATGACATGTGCATAATTGACCATAGATATCAAATTGATCCATATAAGTGTTATATTTTGAGCTACTTCACTATTTTCATCCAAATTGAAATAAAATGCCCTTTAAACTACACATTAGGATAGTAGCAAACAGATACACATAAATCAAACAGGAATATAAGTATTTCTCGTCATTTGATAAAATATAATGCAAAGAAGCTTGGAACTGGTCTAGTTGAGCAGAGAAAACACTAAGCGAGCCAAATAAAAGCAAAAGATAAGAGAAATGAAGTTCAGCCACACACGAATAGTGAAATGGACAGCTTCTTTTGACCAGACAGCTTTAGAACACCCAGAAATATGAAAGAACAAAACAGTCACAGCTTCAAAAAGTTTTCAGAAATCATCCTAGTAGCTTACTTTCTTTCATAACCTTGTTTTGGCTTTTAAACTTTTGTGTTTCAGAGCTCTCCTTTAGTTTTTGGAAGGTGAAAGGACTTTATTTTATTTTTTTTAGAAAAAAGGACTGTGTGTGAGAGTAAAGTATAGTGAGATTAGAGGAGTGTGAATTTTTGTGTGATGCAAAAACATTAGTGTGTATGTGAATCCAGAGATGAATGTGAGTGAATTCTGTGAGCAAGAAAAAACCTTTGTGAGTCAAGGAGAGTGTGTGCCTTATATGCAAAGAAAAGGGAATCATCTGAAAATGTATCCAGCCCTGAAAATGAGGAAAAAAGCATCTTTTCTCTAACATATTTGGGCAGCTGTCCCTTTTTCAGATATTCTTTTTATTTTTCTTTCATGACCCAACTCTCTTATAAGTCGTGATGGCGCCCAGCTCTGCTGCTAGGCAAAACCAATAGTGAACTAACCACGTGATTACTCCTTTACATAAGTTTCTAAGTAATAAATTCCATAAATTAAAAGGTTACGAAACAACAAATTTAAATAAATAAGACGAAAGCAGCTAAGTGCAATCATAATAATAGTAATAATCCCAAAACCATAAAGTCTACTAGTGTGTGTGCCAAGACCTGGTATCACAAGTGTATGAGCTACTAGTAGAATATACAAAACACTAAGCTACTGTCCGAAATAAAGTAGACAGAAAGAAAAACACAAAAGAAAGACTTTGGGTGCTGCAGAACGGCTCGGAAGGCAGCTCACCGCTCAATCTCGGAGTATCAAGGGTGTGCGTTGGGGTAATTATCAGATTCACGTGCCTCAGAACCTGCATGGTTAGTGCAGAAGTATAGAGTGAGTACATAAACAACATGTACCCAATAAATATCAAGTCTAACCTCGAAGAAGTAGTGATGAGGGGCCGACATCGACATTTACTATGGGCTAACAATAAAATACAGAAATTATAAATAAGCATGGATTATGTATACAATTAATACAACTTAGTAACAAATAGTGAATAATAATTCTTTCACTAATAATAAATTTCGAGTCAATTCTTGTCATTTAAATAATTATAACAGCTCAAGCCATGAATTAATATCAAGTAAAATTAGGCTCCGAGCATTATCACGCACGATTTATGCCGAGGTCGTACGACCCGATCCAGAAACATATTGTGCACTACCGAAGGTCGAAAGAAACAAACCATAGATGCATCTAGTAACCTGTTGAGGCGAACGGCCCGCTCCCTTGAGAGTAGAGGAATTTACCTCGCTTGTAGAAATACTTGCGACGCGAGTGAACATAGATTTCTCAAAGTTATTATAAAATTGTTCAATTCTTCCCAAACATACGAAATCCAAACTGGGGAATTTAAATCTAAAAATCCTTAATCCCAGTTCTATTTAATACGATTAATAAGCATAATCAACATAATAGTGTAAATAAAGCATGATGTAGATCTAAGACTACCCGGACATCATATGGAATATAGTTACGCATGGACTCTCGTTACCTAGTGCGTACGTAGCTCCCCACACAAATAATTTACAATACAAATACACCTAAGGAGATGAGTTCCCTCTTACAAAGTTAGGCAAGAGACTTATCTCATCTCAAAGCTCGCTTTTCGATCTCAAATTCATTCTAAAGCCTCAACGCGGTGCCGAAGAATCCGAAACTAGTCAAATATTGTATAAATAAATCAATATATATCCCAAAGTTCATCATTTAACTATTGGAGTAATTACCCAACCCAAATTGGAAGATTCTTAAAATTCACCCCCAGGCCCACGTGCCCGAATTCTGGAAATTTTCGAAAAATATTGTTACCCATAACCTCACGAACTCAAATATATAATTTTCACTCAATCTCATAACCATTTTTGTGGTAAATCCTATTTTTATCAAACCTAGGGTTATCCGTCTAAACTCATGATTTTCACAATTTTTCATGTTAAAATCTACCCATAATCTATATTTATAAACTCATATTGTATAGAAATCACTTACCTCAAAGTGCTAGGTGAAAACCCCTCTCCAAGAGCTCCAAAATCGCCCAATGAATGACAGAAATGAGTCAAAAATAGTTTAACTCCCGACTTAAATGAACCCTTCTGCCCATCGATATTTCCGCACCTGCGGGAGGACCTCCGCTTCTGCGGTCAACTTTCGCTTCTGTGGAACACGCTCGACCACTGGCCCATCGCATCTGCGGCCAAGTCCCGCACCTGCGAGCCTGCTTCTACGGCTCGACCTGCGCATCTCCGACCATGGCCAGGCTGTCTCCCTCCGCATCTGCGGATCCCTCCACCGCAGAAGCGAGTTCGCTTCTGCGGAGATCACTGACCCCTCCTCCTTCTGCTTCTGTGAGCAAGGAGACGCATCTGCGGTGCAGCTTCTGTGGCCAGTCCAACGCAGGTGCGAACGCACCAGATGACTGGCACCAGCAGCTCCTCCCCAAAGAGCTAACCAGCCCCGTCGACCCTCCGAATCCTGTACGGGGGCCCCGAGGCTTCGACCAAACATACCCACAAGTTCATAAATATAAAACAGACTCACTCGCACTATCGAAACGCAGTAAACAACATTAACACTATAGATCACAACCCAAAACCAAATAGATTCAAATTATGAATTTCTAATTCTTCCAACCTGCTCCGAACGCGCCGAAATATACCTAAACTACTCGAAATGACACCAAATTTTGCGTGCAAGTACTAAATTACTATACGAAACTATTCGCAGGCTCGGAATCCCAAACGGATCTCGATAACACCAAAACCTACTCCAAACCAAATTTAAAGAACTTTAAAACCTTCAATTAACCAACTTTCAACTTTAAGCGCTGAAACGCTCCCGGGTCACCCTAAAACCCGATCCGAACATACGCCTAAGTATAAAATCATCATACGAATCTATTGGAACCATCAAATCCCAGTTCCGAGGTCGTTTACTAAAAATGTTGGATAAAGTCAAACTTGGACTTTTAAGGCCAAACCAAGGAACCAAGTATTTTGATTTCAACCCAAACCCTTCTAAATCTCGAACTAACCATCCCCGCAAGTCATAAGACAGTAAAAGAACATACGGGGAGTCTTATTTAGGGGATCGGGGATCTAAAAAGCAAAATGACCGGTTGGGGCATTACATTCTCCACCTCTTAAACAAACGTTCGTCCTAGAACGGGTCTAGAATCATACCTGAGGTGCTGAATAGGTGTGGATATCTGCTCTGCATATCTTCCTCATCCTCCTAAGTCGCCTCCTCAACTGGTTGGCCCCTCCACTGAACCTTTACCGCATAAATCTTGTTGGACCTCAACTGGTGAACCTACCTATCAACAATGGCTATTGGCTCCTTCTCGTAACCCGGGCTCTCACTAACTGAACCGTGCTGAAGTCTAACACATGTGACCTGTCGGTATGATACCTCCGTAGCATAGACACGTGGAAAATCGGATGAACTCCCGATAAACTAGGAGGCAAGGCAAGCTCATAAGCAACCTCTCCAACTCGTCTCAACACCTTAAATGGACCTATAAACCTTGGGCTCAACTTGCCCTTCTTCCCGATCCTCATGATTCCCTTTATCGGCAAGAATTTCAGGAGAACCTTCTCGCCCACCATAAACGATAAATCGTGCGCCTTCTGGTTCGCGTAACTCTTCTGTCTGTACTGTGTTGCGTGAAGCCGCTCCTGAATCAACTTTACCTTTTCCAATGCATCCTTCACTAAATCAGTACCGTATAACTTAGCCTCACCTGGCTCAAACCACCCGATGGGCGAACGACATCGCTGACCATATAAAGCCTCAAATAGAGCCATCTCGATGCTGGACTAATAACTGTCGTTGTAAGCAAACTCGGCCAAAGGCAAGAATTGATCCCAATGCCCTCTGAAGTCAATCAAACATGCTCTGAGCATATCCTCCAAGATCTTAACTATCCTCTCCGACTGCTCATTGGTCTGCGGATGAAAGGCTTTGGTGAGCTCTACCCGGGTCCCCAACTCACTCTGTATTGCCCTCCAGAAATGCAAAGTAAACTGAGGGACTCTATCTGATATAATGGAGACAGGCACACCATGCAACCGAACAATCTTCTGAATGTTAATCTGAGCCAACCTCTCAGAAGAATACGTGATGACAACCGGAATAAAGTGTGCCGAATTGGTCAACCTATCGACAATGACCCAAACTGCATCAAACTTCCGCAATGTCCACGGCAACCTAAATATGAAGTCCATAGTAATGCACTCCTATTTCCACTCAGGTATAGTCATTTGCTGGAGTAGGCCACCTGGCCTCTGATGCTCATACTTGACCTGCCGGTAATTTAGGCACCTCGCTACATGCTCAACTATGTCCTTCTTCATCCGCTGCCACCAATAATGCTGCCTAAGGTCAAGATACATCTTCGTAACACCTGGATGAATAGAATATCGAGAACTGTGTGCCTCGTCTAGGATCTTCTCCCTCAATCCATCAACGTTAGGAACATATAGGCGACCTTAGAGTCGCAGAACACCATCCTTACCGATAGTAACCTCTTTGGCACCACCCTGTAGTACCGTCTCTCTGAGAACCAACAAGTGCGGATCATCAAACTGGCGAACCTCTGCTCGAATAGTGAAGACTGGGCGACAACGCATGCAAGAACTCGACTGGGCTCTGAAATATCCAACATTACAAGTCTATTAGCCAAGGACTGAATGTCCAAAGCTAGTGGCCTCTCCTCCACCGAAATGAATGCCAAATTACCCATACTTTCTGCCTTTCTGCTCAAGGCATCTCCAACTACATTCGCCTTGCCCAGATAATAGGGGATGGTAATATCATAATCTTTTAGTAACTCAAGCCACTTGTGCTGCCTCAAATTTAGATCCCTCTGCTTGAACAAATGCTGCAAGCTACGATGATCGGTGTACACCTCATAGGACACCCCATAAAGATAATGCCTCCAGATCTTAAGACCATGAACAATCGCGGCCAACTCCAAATCGTGTATGGGGTAATTCTACTCGTGGGGCTTCAGCTGTCGTGAAGTGTATGCATAACTCGCCCCTCTGGCATCAATACATAACCCAAACCAATGCGTGAAGCGTCGCAATATACTGTATACATCCCTGAACCGGAAGGCAACACTAATACTAGTGTTGAAGTCAATGTGGTCTTGAGCCTCTAAAAGCTCGCCTCGCAATCATCGGACCATCGGAACGGAGCACCCTTCTGGGTCAATCTAGTCAAATGTGATGATAATAACCTGCTAATCCCAGGAAGCTCCTGATCTCAATCGTTGTGGTAGGATGAGACCAACTTTGATCTGCCTCAATCTTCTTAGGATCTACCTCAATACCCTCACCTGATACAACATGTCCCAAGAATACCATAGAATCTAACCGGAACTCACACTTGGAAAACTTAGCATATAGTTTCTGTTCCCGCAAGGTCTGAAGCACCACTCTCAAATGCTTCTCGTGCTCCTCCATGCTACGTGAGTAGATCAAAATGTCATCAATCAAGACAATGACAAACAAATCAATATATGGCCCGAACACCCGGTTCAACAAATCCATAAATGCCACCGGGGTGTTAGTCAAATCAAAGGACATCACTAGAAACTCTTAATGGCCATATCTAGTCTGGAAGGCCGTCGTCGAAACATTTGAATCCCGAATCTTCAATTGATGGTACCCCGATCTCAAGTCAATCGTAGAGAACATCCTAGCACCCTGCAACTGGTCAAACAAATCATCAATACGCAGCAACGGGTACTTGTTCTTAATGGTAACTTTATTCCACTAGCGGTAATCAATGCACATCCGCATAGTCCCATCTTTCTTCTTCACAAATAACACCGGTGCACCCCAAGGCGACACACTCGGTCTGACGAACCCCTTTGCTAGCAACTTCTCAAGCTGTTCCTTTAATTCATTCAACTCTTTCGGAGCAATGCAGTATGATGGAATAGACATAGGCTGGGTACCTAGAGCCAAATCAATATAGAAATCAATATCACGATCTGGTGGCATGCCTGGAATGAAACACAACGGAGAACTCTCGGACCACGGACACTGAATCAACCACCGGAGCCTCTACAGTAGTATCCCGAACATAAGCTAGATAAGCGAAACACCCCTTCTCGACCATGTGTCGAGCCTTCAGAAAGAAGATAACCCGACTAGATGTACTGACAGACGAACCCTTCCACTCCAATCTAGGCAACTATGGCATCGCCAAGGCAACAGTCTTGGCATGGCAATCAAGGATGGCGTGATATGGAGATAACTAATACATGCCCAGGATGACCTCAAAGTCGGTCATATCGAGCAACAGAAGAACCGCTGGGGTCTTATAACCACATAAAGTAACAATAAAGGACCGATATATCCGATCCACAACAACAGAATCGCCCACTTAAGTGGACATATAAACAGGAGTACCCAAGGACTCACGAGTAACACCCAGAAAACGAGCAAACAGAGATGAAACATATGAATAGGTAGACCCTGGATCAAATAGTACCAAAGCATCCCTATCGCAGACAGAAATAATACCTGTGATCATGGCATTTGAGGCCACTGCATTTGGTCTGGCTGGAAAAGCAAAGAACCTAACTGGAGAGCCACCTGACCGGCCTTCACCTGTCTGACCTTTACCTCTAGGGCGGCCCCTACCCACTGCCCTCTGCCTCTGGGCGGCCGGATGGTTGGTGCAACAGCTGGTGCTGTAATCATAGGCTGGTGACCCTACTGTATTTCCTTGCCCCGAAATCTGGGACAAAAGCTTTTCAGGTGGCCGGGATCCCCGCACTCGTAACAACCTTTCAGAACGGTGGACTGTTGACCGGAAGTCTGATCTTGATGGCCTGAATACCCACTGGAGGGACCGTGAATAGCAGGTGGCCGGTAGGAACTCTCTGGCATGGCGCTGAAATATGGCCGCACTGGAGCACCCCAAAGAGGTAGCGATGCTGGATATGTGGGCCTACTAGACTGACCCCTCACGAACTGACCCCTGCCCCTAGTCGGGGCAGCACTGAACTCTTCGGAATATCGAGATCGTTTATCTCTCGCCGCCTGTTCTCGGCTTCGCTGACGAACACCCTCGATCCTCCGAGCTATCTCCACATTTAGGTCGTAAGAAGTCCCCATCTCAACCTCTCGGGCCATAGTGGCCTGGCTAGCAGAGTGCAAACCTGCAACAAACCTCCACACTCTCTCTACATCGGTCAGAAGTATCATAAGTGCATAGCGAGACAACTCATAGAATCTCGCCTCATAGTCGGTTATCGACATCTGGCCCTACTGGAGCTGCTCGAACTGAAATCGCAACTCTTCCCTCTGGGAGGGTGGAATATATTTGTCCAAGAAGAGGCGTGTGAACTGATCCCAAGTCATGGGAGGATAACCTGCTGGTCTGCCGAGAAGATATGACTGCCACCACCTACAGGCCCTGCCCTCCAGTTGGAAAGTAGTAAAATCCACCCCAATGGGACTCTAATATCCTCATGTTGTGCAGTCTGTCCCTGCACCGATCAATAAAGTCCTAGGGGTCCTCATATCACTAACCTCCAAAGACAGGAGGTTGTAGCCTGGTCCATCTGACCAATAAACTCTGCTGATCGCCGGCCGCAACTGGTCTGGGCTCAGGTATAGCTGCTACAACTAGCTGGGCTCCGCCCACGGGTACTACGCCCAGGGTCTGATACATGGCAGCTGCATGCCCTGGAGCCTGAGCGGTAGGGGTCTGTGCTCCCCATCCCGCCTGAGATGTGGTTGGGTCTGAGGGAAATAAACCAGCCTGAGTCATATAATCTATGAACTGCAAAATATGACCCATGACCTCCTATAATCCCAGTGCGGACATGAAATCCATCAGGGCTGGCTCTGCTGCAGGCACCTCACCCTGCTCCTCAATAATAGGATCCTCTATTAGATCCACTGGTGGCATAGATGGGGCAACACTAGGATGCCCTCGTCCTCTACCATGAGGTGGAGCCCTCCCTCGTCCTCTAGCTCGTCCTCTAGCAACAGGGGGAGCAGCTCTTCCATGGTCTGGAACATCCCTGTGCGCGATCTCACCATCTGTGAGAGAATGAGAGAAAGATACTTAGTACAACATCAACTGCACGATAGGAGATGAAGATAGAGTAGTTTCCTAACACCCTTTATCCTCTCGAAGATAAGTACGGACGTCTCCACACCGATATGCAAGACTCTATTAGGCCAACTCATAACTTGTGAGACCTACGTGATCCTAGTGCTCTGATACCATGTTGTCACGACCCAACTCTCTTATAGGCCGTGATGGCGCCCAGCTCCGCCGCTAGGCAAGCCAACAGTGAACAAACCACGTGATTACTCCTTTTAATAAGTTTCTATGTAATTAAATTCCATGAATTAAAAGGTTGCAAAATAGCAAATTTAAATAAATAAGACGAAAGCAGCTAAGTGCAATTATAACAATAGTAATAATCCCAAAACCATAAAGTCTACTAGTGTGTGTGCCAAGACCTGGTATCACAAGTATATGAGCTACTAGTAGAATATACAAAACACTAAGCTACGGTCCGAAATAAAGTAGACAGAAAGCAAAACACAAAAGAAAGACTTCGGGTGCTACAGAACGGCTCGGAAGGTAGCTCACTGCTTAGTCTCGGAGTATCAGGATTGTGCGCCGGGGAAACTACCAGATGCACCTGCCTCAGAACCTGCACGGTTACTGTAGAAGTGTAGCGTGAGTACATAAACAACATGTACCCAGTAAGTATCAAGTCTAATCTCGAAGAACTAGTGACGAGGGGTTGACATCGACACTTACTATGGGCTAACAATGACATGCAGGAATTATAAATAAGCATGGATTATGTAAACAATTAATACAACTTAGTAACAAGCAGTGAATAATAATTCTTTCACTAATAATAAATTTCGAGTCAATTCCTGTCATTTAAATAATTATAACCGCTCAAGCCATAAATTAATATCAAGTAAAATTAGGCTCCGAGCATTATCACGCACGATTTATGCCGAGGTCGTATGACCCGATCCAAAAATATACTTTGCACTGCCGAGGATTGAACGACACAAATCATAGATGCATCTATTAACCTGCCGAGGCGAACAGCCCACTCCCATGTGAGTAGAGGAATTTACCTCGCTCACGCTCGCGAAAATACTTGCGACGCGAGTGAACATAGATTTCTCAAAGTTATTATAAAATTGTTCAATTCTTCCCAAACATAAGAAATCCAAACTAGGGAATTTAAATCTAAAAATCCTTAATCCCGGTTCTATTTAAGACAATTAATAAGCGTAATCAACATAATAGTGTAAACAAAGCATGAAGTAGATCTAAGACTACTCGGAAATCACATGGAATATAGCTACGCACAGACTCTCGTCACCTAGTGCGTACGTAGCTCCCTACACAAGTAATTTACAACACAAATACTCCTAAGGGGATGAGTTCCCTCTTACAAGGTTAGGCAAGAGACTTACCTCGTCTCAAAGCTCGCTTTCCGGTCTCAAATTCGCTCTAAAGCCTCAACTCGGTGCCTATGAATCTGAAACTAGTCAAATATTGTATAAATAAATTATCAATATATGTCCCAAATTTCATAATATAACTATTAGAGTAATTACCTAACCCATATTGGAAGATTCTTAAAGTTCACCCCAGGGCCCACGTGGCCGGATTCCGAAAATGTTTTAAGAAAGTTGTTACCCATAACCTCACGAACTCAAATTTATAATTTTCACTCAATCCATAACTATTTTCGTGGGTAAATCCCATTTTTATCAAACCTAGGGTTATCCATCTAAACCAATGATTTTCACAATTTTTCATGTTAAAATCTACCCATAATCTATGTTTTTAAACTCATATTGTATAGAGATCACTTACCTCAAAGTGTTAGGTGAAAACCCCTCTCCAAGAGCTGCAAAATCGCCCAATGAATGAGAGAAATGAGCTAAAAATGGTTTAACTCCCGATTTAAATGAACGCTTCTACCCAGCGGTATTTCTGCACCTACGGTAGGACCTCCACTTCTGCGGTCAACTGTCCGCTTCTGCGGAACACGCTCGACCACTGGCCCATCGCATATTCAGCCAAGTCCTGCACCTGTGAACCCGCTTCTGCGGCTCGACTCGCACATCTGCGACCATGGCCAGGCTGCCTCCCTCCGTATCTGCGGACCCCTCTACCGCAGAAGCGAGTTCGCTTCTGCGGAAAATGCTTCGCTTCTATGGAGCTCGCTGACCCCTTCTCTTTTCGCTTTTGCGAGCAATGTGACGCATCTGCGGTGCCGCTTCTGCGGCAATTCCACTGCAGGTATGAACGCACCAGATGACATGTACCAGCAGCTCCTCCCCAAAGAGCTAACAAGCCCTGTCGACACTCCAAATCCTGTACGGGGGCCCCTAGGCCTCGATCAAACATACCCACAAGTTCGTAAACATAAAATCGCTTCTGCGGAAAATGCTTCGCTTCTACGGAGCTTGCTGACCCCTCCTATTTCCTCTTTTGCGAGCAACGCGACGCATCTGCGGTGCCGCTTCTGCAGCAATTCCACTGCAGGTATGAACGCACCAGATGACATGCACCAGCAGCTCCTCCCCAAAGAGCTAACAAGCCCCGTCGACCCTCAAATCCTGTACGGGGGCCCCGAGGCCTCGATCAAACATACCCACAAGTTCGTAATCATAAAACGGACTCGCTCTCACTCTCTGAACACGGAAAGAAACATCAACACTAAAGATCACAACCCAATACCAAATAGATTCAACTTATGAATTTCAAATTCTTCCAACTTGCTCTAAATGCACTGAAACATACCTAAACTACTCAGAATGACACCAAATTTTGCGTGCAAGTCTTAAATCACCATACAAAACTATTCCTAGCCTCAGAAACGGACATCGATAACACCAAGACCTACTCCAAATCAAATTTAAAGAACTTTAAAACCTTCAACAAACCAACTTTCAACTTTAAGCGCTGAAACGCTCCCGGGTCACCCAAAATCCGATCCGAATATACGCCCAAGTCAAAAATCATCATACGAACCAATTGGAACCGTTAAATTCTGGTTCCGGGGACATTTACTAAAAATATTGACCAAAGTCAAACTTAGTCTTTTAAGGTCAAACCAAGGAACCAAGTGTTCCGATTTCAACCCGAACCCTTTTAAATCCCAAACTAACTATCCCCGTAAGTCATAAAATAGTAAAAGTACATATAGGGAGTCTTATTTAGGGGAACGAGGATCTAGAAAGAAAAATGGACGATTGGGTCGTCTTATTTAGGGGAACGGAGATCTAACAAATTTGGACAGCTGTCCGTTTTTCAAATATTATTCTTATTTTCCAACTCTTTAAATTTTGTATTTTACCTCTTTCAATCCCAATTTTTGACCTAATTCCCTTGTCTTATTGCATTTTAATCCTTTCTATTCTATTTGAGAACTTTCTCAGCAAATAACAGAAAGATTCTCAAAATGATTCTCCAATTAACCCCCTCAAGTTCCTGTTAATTACCTTTCTTTTAAACCTTTTCGTTTTACCTCAACACTTACTATCTCCTAGCTGAAATTACTGCTTATTTCTTTTAACAGCATTAACCACAATTAACTATGCCTAAACTAAACAATAAGCTAACAAACACACACCAACCATGAATTACCAAATAACTAAATATGTCAATTGAAAAAATATGCCATTTAAGGACCACAACAACAGACTATCTAAACTTCAGATTCAACAACAACTACTTGAAAAATTTAAAATAATTTTACTAGTTATTAATGACTAAACTAGGCATGCTGACATCCAAACAAGTAATTACTTAGCCAAACACAAAATCTAACAAGTAATTAAATTACTTCATGAGTCTAAACTATCTGGTTGACACAAGGTTAAACAAACACACACATTTTTCGACTATAATGCCGATTAGCCAACTGTTCTTCATCAACGAAACAAAAACAAATATGATATGATGAGATGCTGGTATACCTATTGCGTCAAAAATCAAGCAGCCAAGAGAAAAATACAAAACTCCAATGAGCTAGAGAAACTGCCACAGGAACACTAGCCGAATCTCCATGCGAGTCAGTGTTGTGCATGGCAAAATCTCCTACTGGCCGAAAACGAGGAAGCAAAGCGACATGAGAGTGAACTGTGAGTTCGACCGGGTTTCAAGCCTTGAGATGAAGTAGAAATACCCACAATTTGCGGTACTCAATGATGACATCGATTGATGCAAGTTTCGACCTCAAACGGGCTAAAAACAAAGAGAAATTAGGAACGGAGATGAATTAGAGTTTTGGTAATTTTAGATTTGAGATTCGACGGCCTTGGTGAGGATTTTGGGAAAACTAGTGGGAAATTAGTGATGAGGGGAGGTTGAGGATTGTAGGGTGAAGGTTTTGGGTGTTTTGTTGGTGGTGCCGCTAGTGGGGATGGATTTTGGTAGTGAGAGGCGGCTAGGGTTTAGAGGGATTTAAGAGATATGAGGGAATGGACATCGTTAAGGAGTTGGGATGGGGGGGTTCCCAGCCGTTGGATGAAAAATGATGAAGGGCCAGGATTAAAACTGCTGAAACAGCATCATTTTAGTTATTAACGGGAACTGGACCGGGTAATGGCGTGAAGTTAAGCGGATTTGGCAATAGATTGGGCTCCTCTGCTGGGCCAAATCCGATTTGAACCCAACAACCCTTCTCTTTTCTCCTTCTACTTTTAATATATTTTCCAAAGCTAACCTATTTTTTGCAAACTTAGCCTAGTAACTATCATTTAACCAATTATTTAACTAAAAATGCATGTAAAGTGACTAATGTATTTTTTGTTGTTGTGATTTTCATGTATTAATTATGCAATTAATATGTAATTAAATCTTAAAAATGCAATTAAAACCTAAAATGGTATGAAATGAAGATTTAAACATTTTATGGCTTTTTTATGATTTTAAAATTATTAAATATATACCAAAAATGCAAATAAATGCAAACAAATACATAAATATAAATTCCTAGAAATTTTATAAAATCAAAGACAACTAAAAAAAACTATTTTTTGTGGATTTTGTAGGAGTATTTTTCGTAGGGCAAAAATTACGTGCTCACAACTGCCCCTCTTTGCATGGAAACATGAAGAGTTTTCGGGCAAAGATAAAGTGAGCAATTACGAGTAATTTTTGCCTGTTTGAAACTCCATGGGAAGCATTTTGAAAATTTTTGACTGAACCTTGCTTTCTAGGTTGCCTACGTATCCTTGGCTATAAAAGAATCAGGTCAGTGTAGTTCTGGAAGTTTTGGTAGCTGAGACTACCGAGAAGCTATGATGCCACTGCTGTTACTGCTTGCTGAACTCCTTATTACACCAAAATCAAAATGAAAAGAAACTAAACAATCCTATCACCTATGAGTTACAAACCTTGATCTTGAATCTTGACTGGTTCTTCACGCAGTCTCTGATCCGAATCTTGATGCCTGCTAGCTGTAGGTGCTAGTTTCTTCTTCTATGGCTTCTTCTGATCAAAACAGGATATGCAATGCTCGTGACTTCAGTCATGTCTTAAGCAGTCCACATCTTTTTATCCGATTCTACATTTTGGATTCAGTTCTTTTCTTTTATTTATTTTGGATTGAGACTTCTTCTTTTGGTCATCTCGAATCCCGTTCCTCAAGGTAAAACCTGCTCAGACACCAAAACAAACAAACAAATAAACTTTTCTGCCCCAGTTTTCACTAGGAAAATTATGTGAGTTATTTATAACAAAACTCTATACTACTTCATTTATTGAAAGTAATAAAAGATCGCGATTGGTGTACCCTGAGAAAACGCGATTCTTTGTGAATGGTGTACCCTGATTATTTAAATGGTGCCTCAACTAAGGATTGGTGTAACTTATGTTGAGGAAATACAATGAGGGAATGGTGTACCATATATTTAGCAAAGATACCAGGGAGTGGTGTACCCTGCATTTAAGATAAGATCAACTAGGGATTGGAGACCCTAATATTGGAGAAGATACAAGGGAGTGGTAACCCTATGTCTAAAACATCATCAACTAGGGAGTGGAGACCCTATGTTGGAAAACGAGACTAGGGAGACCCTATGTCTAAAATAAAATTAACTAAGGAGTGGAGACCCTATGTTGGAAAAGGAGACTAGAGAGTGGAGACCCTACGTCTAAAATAAAATCAACTAGGGAGTGGAGACCCTATGTTTGAAAACGAGACTAGGGAGTGGTGACCCTATTTCTAAAATAAAATCAACTAGGGAATGGAGACCTTATGTTGGAAAAGAAGACTAGGGAGTGAAGACCCTATGTCTAAAATAGCATCAGCTGGGGAGTGGAGACCCTATGTTGGAAAATAAGACTAAGGAGTGAAGACCCTATGTCTAAAATAAAATCAACTAGGGAGTGGAGACCCTATGTTGGAAAAGGAGACTAGGGAATGGAGAACCTATGTCTAAAAAAAAATCTACAAGGGAGTAGAGACCCTATGTTGGAAGAGGAGACTAGGGTGTGGAGACCCTATGTCTAAAATAAAATTAGCTAGGAAGTGGAAACCCTATGTTCGAAAGGAGACTAGGGAGTGGAGACCCTATGTTGGAAAAGGAGACTAGGGAGTGGAGGCTCTATGTCTAAAATAAAATCAACTAAGAAGTGGAGACCCTATGTTAGAAAAGTAGACTAGGGAATGGAGACCCTATCTCTAAAATAAGATCAACTAGAGAGTGGAGACCCTATGTTGGAAAAGGAGATTAGGGAGTAGAGACCCTATGTCTAAAATAAAGTCAACTAGGGAAAGAGACCCTATGTTGGAAAAGAAGACTAGGTAGTGGAGAATCTATGTCTAAAATAAACTCAACTAGGGAGTGGAGACCCTATGTTAGAAAAGGAGACTAGGGAGTGAAGACCCTATGTCAAAAATAAAATCAACTAGGGAGTGGAGGCCCTATGTTAGAAACGGAGACTAGGGAATGGAGATCCTATCTCTAAAATAACATCGACTAGAGAGTGGAGACCCTATGTTGGAAAAGGATACTAGGGAGTGGAGACCCTATGTCTAAAATAGAATCAACTAGGGAGTGGAGGCCCTATGTTGGAAAAGGAGACTAGGGAATGGAGACCCTATCTCTAAAATAACATCAACTAGAGAGTGGAGACCCTATGTCTAAAGTAAAAACAACTAGGGAGTGGATACCCTATGTTGGAAAAGGAGACTGGGGAGTGGAGACCCTATGTCTAAAATAAAATTAACTAGGGAGTGAAGACCCTATGTTGGAAAAGGAGACTAGGGAGTGGAGACCCTATGTCTAAAATAACATCAACTAGGGAGTGGAGACCCTATGTTCGAAAAGCAGACTAGGGAGTGGAGACCCTATGCCTAAAATAAAATCAACTAGGGAGTGGAGACCCTATGTTGGAAAAGGAGACTAGGGAGTGGTGACCCTATGCCCCAAATTAACATCAACTAGGGAGTGGAGACCCTATATTGGAAAAAGAGACTAAGGAGTGGAGAAAATATGTCTAAAAAAAATCAACAAGGGTGTGGAGACCCTATGTCTAAAATAAAATCAGCTAGGAATTGGAAACCCTGTGTTGGAAAGGAGACTAGGGAGTGGAGACCATATGTCTAAAATAATGTCAAACAGGGAGTGAAGACCCTATGTTGGAAAAGAAGACTAGGGAGTGGAGACCCTATGTCTAAAATAAAATCAACTAGGGAGTGGAGGCCCTATGTTGGAAAAGGAGACTAGGGAATGGAGACCCTATCTCTAAAATAACATCAACTAGAGAGTGGAGACCCTATGTCTAAAGTAAAAACAACTAGGGAGTGGATACCCTATGTTGGAAAAAAAATCAACTAGGGAGTGGAGGCCCTATGTTGGAAAAGGAGACTAGGGAATGGAGACCTTATCTCTAAAATAACATCAACTAGAGAGTGGAGACCATATGTAGGAAAAGGAGACTAGGGAGTGGATACCGTATGTTGGAAAAGGCGACTAAGGAGTGGAGACCATATGATGGAAAAGAGACTAGGGATTGGAGACCCTATGCCTAAAAAAATAAAAATTAACTAGGGAGTGGAGACCCTATGTTGGAAAAGAAGATTAGGGAGTGGAGTTCCTATGTCTAAAATAATCATCAACTAGGGAGTGGATACCCTATGTTGGAAAGGAGACTAGGAAGTGGAGACCCTATGTCTAAAAAAAATAAAAATCAACTAGGGAGTGGAGACCCTTTGTTGGAAAAGGCGACTAGGGAGTGGACACCCTATGTCTAAAATAATATCAACTAGGTAGTAAAGACCCTATGTTGGAATAAAGACCAAGGATTGGAGAACCTATGTCTAAAATAACATCAACTAGAGAGTGGAGACCCTATGTTGGAAAAGAAACTAGGGGGTGGAGACCTTATGTCTAAAAAATAAAAATCAACTATGGAGTGAAGACCCTATGTTGGAAAAGGCGACTAGGGAGTTGAAACCCTATGCCTAAAATAACATCAACTAGGGAGTGGAGACCCTATGTTGGAAAAGAGACTAGGGATTGGAGACCCTATGTCTAAAAAAATAAAACTTAACTAGGGAGTGGAGACCCTATGTTGGAAAAGAAGATTAGAGAGTGGAGTCCCTATGTCTAAAATAATATCAACTAGGGAGTAGAGAAATTATTTTGGAAAAGAGACTAGGGAGTGGAGACCCTATGTTTTAAATAACATCAACTAGGGAGTGGAGACCCTATGTTGGAAAGGAGACTAGGGAGTGGATACCATATGTGTAAAATAACGTCAACTAGGGAGTGAAGACCCTATGTTGGAAAAGGAGACTAGGGATTGGAGACCCTATGTCTAAAATAAAATCAACTAGGGAGTGGAGACCCTATGTTAGAAAAGGAGACTAGGAAATGGAGACCCTATATCTAAAATAACGTCAACTAGGGAGTGGAGACCCTATGTTGGAAAAAATGACTAGGGAGTGGAGACCCTATGTTGGAAAAAACGACTAGGGAGTGGAGACCCTATGTTGGAAAAAAAGACTAGGGAGTGGAGACCCTATGTCTAAAATAAAATCAATTAGGGAGTGGAGACCTTATATTGGAAAAGAAGACTAGGGAGTGGAGACCCTATATCTAAAATAAAATCAACTAGGGAGTGGAAACCCTATATTGGAAATGAGACTAGGGAGTGGAGACCCTATGTGTAAAATAACATCAACTAGGGAGTGGAGACCCTATGTTGGAAAAGGAGACTAGGGAGTGGAGACCCTATGTCTAAAATAAAATCAACTAGGGAGTGGAGACCCTATGTTGGAAAAGGAGACTAGGGAGTGGAGACCCTATGTTGGAAAAGAGACTAGGGAGTGGAGACCCTATGTCTAAAATAACATCAACTAGAGGGTGGAGACCCTATGCTGGAAAAGTCAACTACGGAGTGGAAACCCTATGTTGGAAAAAACGACTAGGGAGTGGAGACCCTATGTTGGAAAAAAAGACTAGGGAGTGGAGACCCTATGTCTAAAATAAAATCAATTAGGGAGTGGAGACCCTATGTTGGTAAAGAAGACTAGGGAGTGGAGACCCTATGTTTAAAATAAAATCAACTAGGGAGTGGAGACCCTATGTTGGGAAAGGAGACTAGGGAGTGGAGATCCTATGTCTAAAATAAAATCAACTAGTGAGTGGAGACCTTATGTTGGAAAAGGAGACTAGGGTGTAGAGACCCTATGTCTAAAATAAAATCAACTAGGGAGTGGAGACCCTATGTCTAAAATAATGTTAACTAGGGAGTGGCGACCCTATGTTGGAAAATGAAGCTATGGATTGGTGCACCCTATACTTCCATGATTTTGAACTCTTTTTCTTTTATTAAGAGAATGAGTAAAATGCGGGAAAGAATTTGGAGACGACATCCCTTTTGGAGTTGTTGCTGCTGCAGAGCTGTTTCTAGCCCCCGCACAGTTTCTTTTGGCTGAACTTGCTTCTTGCAAGGTTGCTTTTGGGTTGCACCTGTTTCCTATTTTTTCAAACAAAGTACAATTGTTAATTTGAAACAGTGGTTGGTTTTACGGCCTTGAGTGTTTCAGTCACTTGATCTTGGTTGGCTTCTTTGATGATAATGTCACTTGCAACTGGCTGTTTCCTGAATACCGATTGGACTTCTGGCCTCGGAGAACCTTGGGATTTTCCAAATCTTTGCCCTGAGGGTTCGTCGCATGGGACTTTATCTTTTTCAACATTATTTTGCATTTGTAGGCCTTTCACTTCGGACTTCTTTCTCCCAATTTTAATTTCAGAGCATTGGGGAACCCTTGGCTTTTCAAACCTTTCCAAGACGGTTAGTCATGTGGGACTAAACCTTTTCAATTTCATTTTGAACTTGTAGGCACTTTAATTTGATTTTCTCATTACAAGAGTTTTTTATTTCGAAGCATCGGCCGCCATGGCCAGTCAGGGTCTACTTGATGCCCCTGCTGAGGCTGGGTGCCTTTTTTGCATATTAGCTTGTATCAAACGAGAGTCCGGTAAATCAGACTTGCCATCCCTTCTTTGCCTTAGGTTTTGGAACAAAGTTAGACTGAAAGGGATTCAAAGAAAAATAAACAATGGAATGGAAAATGAGCTTAAACAAAAGGTGTCCCTTTCGGAGAACGGAAAGAAGGACTTATCTGGGAGTACATGTGGACTTCAATGAACATGACATGCCTTTTGGACTGGATGCCTGATCTGTGTAAATTGTCCGACTCTCAGAAATTCATCACAACTTTTGCCTTGAAATCGAGAAACCTTGTCTAGGACTGTGTCGATGCCAAGGGTTGTGAGGATCCTCTTTTCGATCAATGGCACCCTTTGCGTGTTTTCACCAGCTGACTTCTCTCATTTCTCTTCTCACCATCGCCTTATATTGCTCTTTGCGAGTTTTCACTAACAAGACCCTCTTATTTTTAATTTATCTACTTATCATCGCCTTACGGTGCCTGTGAGGGTTTTCACTAATAAGACTCTCTCATTTTATTTCTCTCATTTTGGTTGCATCAGATCTAAGTAACTGTATCCTCCAATTTTGAACATCTTTGTCGATTGATTAGAAGGACTTGAAAAGGATTTGGGTAAAAAGAATTTGGATTGAATTACAACTTTGGAACCTTTCAGACGAAACCATCACCGAACCATTGTAACATCTGCCCCAGTTTTAACTTTTGGGGGCATGTGGATTTTTGTTTTTGTGTGACTGAACCCTAGAGAGAGGCTTCCTACGTATCCTTTCGGAATCAAGTCGAACGTAGTTCAATGAACTTTGTTTTTAATTTTATTTTGTCTTTTTTTTAATAATAACTTTTAGGTTCCAAAGAGGGTAATCAAAGAAAGCGAACCGGCTCAAAGGGTTTGCAAAGCATTTATAGTATTGGGATAGGGAGAAAGAAAGCCTTCGTCATCCCAATTGAAGCATACTAAAGCTTGTGAAAAAGGGTGAAACATAATACCTTTTGACCGCGTCTCCATAGACAGATGTCTCGGGGACATTTCCTTCGACGTTTCCCAAATACAATGCTCCCTTCGGCAACATTCTTTTTATAATGTACGGACCTTTCCAATTTGGAGTAAATTTTCCTTTGACTTCTTCATGATGCGTGAGAATACGTCTCAGGACGAGTTGCCCTACTTTGAATTTTCTGGGCCACACTTTGTTGTTGTAGGCACGGGCCATTCTTTGTTGATACAACTGCCCGTGGCAGACTGCGACCATCTACTTTTCATCAATCATAGTCAATTGTTCCAACCGGGTCCTGACCCATTCATCATCCTCGATCTCGGTTTCAACAATGATCCAAAGAGAGGGAATCTCAACTTCTGTAAGTATTACGCCTTCAGTGCCATAAACCAATAAGTAAGGAGTGGCCCCAACTGATATGCGCACGGTTGTGCGATATCCCAATAGTGCAAATGGCAACATTTCATGCCATTGTCTAGAACCCTGAACCATTTTCCTAAGGATCTTCTTGATGTTCTTGTTTGCAGCTTCAACGGCGCCATTAGCTTTGGGCCGATAAGGGGTAGAATTACGATGCATAATTTTAAATTGTTCGCATACCTCCCTCATCAAGTGGCTGTTCAGATTTGCAGCATTGTACATAATGATAGTTTTAGGAATACCAAAATGACAAATAATATTAGAATGCACGAAGTCCACCACTGCTTTCTTGGTGACGGCTTTGAAAGTGACTACTTCGACCCACTTTGTGAAATAATCAATGGCAACCAAGATGAATCTGTGCTCATTTGATGCTTTCGGCTCGATTGACCTAATAACACCCATGCCCCAAGCAATGAAGGGCCAAGGAGCTGACATAGGATGTAGATCTGAAGGCGGTGCATGAATCATGTCACCGTTTATCTGACACTGATGGCATTTTCGGACGAAACTGAAACAATCTTTTTCCATGGTCATCCAGTAATAACCTGCCTAGAGGATTTTCTTTGCAAGGACATACCCGTTCATGTGAGTCCCACTTACTCCTGCATGCACTTTGTTCATGATCCTTTCAGCTTCTCGAGAATCTATGAACCTCAAAAGATTCAGATCTGGAGTTCTTTTGTATAGTATCTCTCCACTTAAAAAGAAACTACTTGCAAGCCTTCTGATAGTTCTCTTTTGATCTCCACTGGCCTGCTCGGGATATTCTTTTGCTTTCAAAAACCTTTTGATGTCATGATACCATGGCTGACCATCTGGCTTTAATTCAATTATGTTACAATAACCATGCCTTTCTCGAACTTGAATCTCCAACGGGTCAATATGAACATTACCCGAATATGGCAGCATTGAGGGCAAAGTAGCTAGTGCGTCAGCTAACTCATTGTGCAATCGAGGAATATACCTGAACTCGATGGACTTAAACCGTTTGCTAAGATCTTCCACATGTTGCATGTAAGGGATAAGCTTGATGTCTCGAGTTTCCCATTCACCTTGGGCTTGCTGAATGATCAAGTCCGAATCCCCCCTGATTAGTATTCATGTACATCTAGATCAACTGCCATGTTCATACCCATGATGCAAGCTTCGTATTCGGCGGTGTTGTTTGTATAGAAAAACTGAAGACGGGTTGTGGCCGGATAGTGTTGACCTGTGGGCGAAATCAGAATTTCCCCAATGCCCACGCCTTTTGCGTTTACAGCCATATCAAAGAACATTTTCAAGGCATTTGTGTTCTCTAGAATTAATTCAACCGAGTTTACTTCCTCGTCCGGAAAGTAAGTGCTTAATGGTTGGTATTCATCATCGACCGAGTTCTCAGCTAGATGATCCGCCAAGACTTGGGCTTTCATCGCCGTGCGAGTGACATAAACAATGTCAAACTCGGTGAGAAGGATCTACCATTTTGTTATCCTTCCAGTGGGCATTGGCTTCTGGAATATATACTTCAAAGGATCCATCCTGGTTATGAGATATATTGTGTAAGCCAGCAAGTAATGTCAGAGCTTTTGGGCGATCCAAGTTAGGGCGTAACAAGTTCTTTCCAACAAAGTGTACTTGGCTTTATAACTAGTGAACTTCTTGCTCAGATAGTATATGGCTTGTTCTCTCTTCCCGGTCACATCGTGTTGCCCCAGGACACAGCCAAAAGAATTCTCCAGGACTGTCAAATATAAGAACAAAGGTCTTCCCAGCTCGGGCGAAACCAACACTGGCGGATTTGACAGATATTCTTTGATTTTATCAAAAGCTTCTTGACACTCCTCTATCCATTTGATTGACGCATCTTTCTTCAACAACTTGAATATGGGTTCACAAGTGGTAGTAAGCTGAGCGATGAACCTGCTAATGTAATTCAATCTCCCTAGCAGACTCATAACCTCTTTCTTGCTTTTCGGAGGTGTCAAATCCCGAATAGACTTTATCTTTGTCGGATATAATTCAGTACCCCTTCGACTGACTATAAACCCCAGGAGCTTCCCACACGGATCTTCGAATGCACATTTAGCTGGGTTCAATTTCAAGTCATACCTGCGCAGACGCTCAAAGAACTTCCCCAGATCTCGCACATGGTCTTCTTGCATTCTGGCTTTAATGATCACATCATCCACATATACCTCAATCTCCTGATGCATCATTTCATAGAAGATGGCATTCATAGCTCTCATGTATGTTGCCCCGACATTTTCAAACCAAATGGCATGACCCTGTAACAATAAGTGCCCCAAGGCATGGTAAAAGCGGTCTTTTCTGTATCTTCTTCATCCATCAGAACCTGATGATACCCAGCATAACAAGTATGTATCTCATGTTTAGCACAGTTGTTAACAATAATGTGGATATTTGGCAATGAAAAGTTGTCCTTGGGACTCGCCTTGTTCAAATCCCAGTAATCAACACACACTCGGGATTTTCCATATTTCTTTGGCACCGGTACCACATTAGCCAGTCATGTGGTGTATCGGACCACTCAGATCACACCAGCTTTCAGTTGTTTGGTGACTTCTTCCTTGATCTTATCACTGATGTCAGTTTTGAACTTTCTTTGCTTCTGTTGGACGGGTAGATAACCGGGATAGGTAGGAAATTTATGTACCACCAAATCAACGCTCAGCCCTGGCATATCATCATAGGACCATGCAAACATGTCTTTGAATTCAAACAAAAGTTTCATCAGCGTGAATGCTTATCATGGTTTCTCAGATCTCTTCTGAACTGCCCAAATTAACTATTTTGGTTTCATTTAAGTTTTGCTTAGGCTTATTCTCAAATTGTTCCAATTCTTGATTTATTTCCCTAAAAGCCTCATCTTCATCATATTCTTGCTCTTGATTCATTATTTCAAAGTTAGACAGCATTTTAGGATCTGGGCATGAAGTCCGCAAGCATGTCATGTTATTTAAGTCCGCATTATTAGAACTGAAAAGAAAAATAGCAAAATCAGAACAAAAGAAAAGAGATATCTATGGAAGATGAAATATTGATTCCATTTCATTGAATTGAAATATATGAGGGTTTACATTAGAATTAAAAGACAATAAAATAAACATTCGAGTTATACCATGAAATAACTCGTAATGCAGAAGAGATGGCAAGACTGAACTACCGGGACACCCGCCTGACAGGCAATGGGGTAGTCTCCTAGTTCTACAGCTTAAAATCTGACCCCATATAATGCACCTCGGCATGGCTCGTTCGTTCCCCTGGCAGGACTATGTGGGACTTATATAGCATTTGTTTTAAGGCTTCGCAGATATCATCAATTTCTTCAGCCGTGAAGGCATTTTCTTCTTCTTCTTCTTCTTCTTCTTCCACATACTTTGGTTTGACAAATGATTGGGCGAGATGTGGAATGGGCTGGGACAGGACCCAACCATTTTCTTTACGCTTGTCAACCCATGTTCTGTTGTCCTCTATAGCTCGAAAGCCCAAACCAAAACAATTCTCATTGACGATTGGGGAAATGGGCTCAGTAATGCCCTGCAGTGATACTCCGAGCCCCTTTCCGGGCTTGTACCCATTTCTAATCATTTGGGTGGAAACCATGATCGAAGCATTAGATAAGCAAGGTTGAGGTAATGGGGCCCCTTCTTCAAATTGGTCATCTACCACAATTTCGAAAGCTTGGTACACAATATGGTCATTTCCTTCCCTTGCTTAAAGACACAGGACCGAGGGGTCCCAGTTGATGGATTTCTCGTCTTCTCCATGGAAAACAATCTCTTGATTATTATATTCAAAGTTGACCATTTGGTGAAGAGTTGATGGAACATCTCCAGGAGCATGAATCCATGGTCTACCCAGGAGGAAATTGTACAAGGTTTCCATGTCCAAAACTTGGAAGGTCACCTCAAAGTCTACAGGTCCAATAGTTAGAATCAGATCAATTTCTCCTATTGTGTCTCTCTTGACCCCTTCAAAAGCTCGCACACAAACGTTATTAGCCCAAATTCTTTTTGTTCCAATCTCCATTCTCTGTAGTGTTGAGAGAGAGAAAATATCTACCCCGGACCCACCATCTAACATCACTCTTTTCACATAATAGTCCTCACATTTGACAGTCAGGTGGAGGGCTTTGTTGTGGGCAGCTCCCTCTGCGGGAAAATCATCGTGGCTGAAGGAAATCTTATTGACCTCAAAAAATCTTTCAGCCATCCTTTCCAATTGTTCGACAGAAGTATCAACCGAGACATACGCTTCAATTAATATTTTGAGGAGCACTTTTTTATGTTCATCCAAACTCAGCAACAGAGATAAGAGTGAGACCTCGGAAGGACTCTTCCGGAGTTGTTCAACTATTGAGTACTCTGAAGTTTTCATCTTTCTAAAGAACTCTTTCGCTTCCTCATTGCTTACAGGCTTCTTAGATGGCATTTGTTTATCCCTGTTCTATTTGGACTTCTTTAGCTCTTCTGGGGTATGGTACCTCCCAGACTGGTTCATCTCATTCACTTCCCCCATAATTGCTTTCCCTTTGTATGTAACCACAGTTCTGTTGTAGTTCCAGGGGACTGCGGTTGGATCTTTCATAGGACTCTGTGGTGCGGGACTGATAACCACGAGCTCAATCAGCCTTGGTGAAATTTCGGTCCCCGCGCCACGTATGTCCCCTTTGGTACATATAGTCTTGACACATTCAATTTAGCTTTTCTTTCATCGAACTTCTTAGGAGTGCTGAGGATAAGCTGTAATTTTCTCGGGGCCTTAGGAACATTAAGAACCACATTTTCGGCAGGTGCTGCCCCAATTTTTATTTCAACGGCCTGAGGAACCGGAGCTACTTTCTTTTTGATTTTGGTCGGTTTTGCCGCCACTTTAGGTCTTGCCTCTAAATTGGCGATGGCAACAATGGCCTTCAAAGCCGGGTCAAACTCTTTGTCATCAAAAATCATACCATTGACCCTCCCATTATTATGAGCAGGTAACAGATTGTTGGTCACATTAGGGATCTCGTCGTCCCTCAGCACAATGTTTTTTGCTTCGATCAGGCCTTCGACCGCCCTTTTGAGGGCCCAACAATATTTTGTGCCATGGCCTTCTATTCCTGAATGGTATGCATACCTGGCACCGGCCTTGTATGATGGAGACTCGATATTTTGCCGATTGGGAGCCACGGGTTGCAATAGATTTAGTTGTATTAACTTCTGAAGCAGACTGGAGTAAGATTCACCATTGGGGGTGAAATTGTTTTGTCTGGGAGGCACTCGAGGGCGTGGATCTTGTTGGTGTGCATTTTGTGGTGGGCGAGGATTATATGGAGCTTGGTAAGGATGGCTATTTATCGGAGGTGGAGTTCGGTGTTGGCTGTAGTATTGTTGGGGCCGTGTGTAGGGTTGGACATTCATCACCGCATAGTAAGGCGATTCCATGGCATAAGACGCATCATGCTATGGGTAATAGTGTTGCGGGGTTCTTGGTGGCATATAATACTGGTCAAATGATCGGCGAGACCCCCTTTGAACTCGAAGCCACCATGGCTCCCTCCTATGTCTTTTTGCGACTAGCCAAACCCCCTGAACCATTCTGGATGGCTTGTGATGTTGCTTTCAAAGCGGCTTGACTCACGATCTGTCCCTTTTTCAGACCATTCTCTATCATCTCCCCAATCTTGATAGCCTTAGCAAATGGCTTGCCCATAGCGGACATCATATTCTCAAAGTAATCCGCATCTTGGGCCTGTAGAAAAACTGTAACCATTTCTGCTTCGTCCATCAGAGGTTTTACCCTGGCGGCCTGCTCGTGCCATTTGACAGCATACTCGCAAAAACTTTTCGCGATTTTATTTTTCAAATTCGACAAGGAGTTTCTGTCGGGAGCGAGGTCCACATTATACTGGAATTGTCTGACAAAATCTCGGGCCAAATCGTCCCATATATGCCAATGGATAATTTCTTGATCCATGTACTACTGGGAGGATTCCTGTTAAGCTTTCTCCGAAGTAGGCCATCAGAAGCTCTTCTTTTTCACCAGTCCCTCTCAGCTGATTGCAGTATCTCTTTAAATGGGCGATTAGGTCTCCGTGCCCGTCATACTTTTCGAACTTCGGCATTTTGAAACCAGCAGGTAAATGAACATTGGGAAACATGCACAAGTCCAAATAGAAGACACTTTTTTGGCCACTCAAGCTTTGCATGTTTTTCAAGCTCTGTTCCAAGCTTTTCATCTTCCGAGCCATTTCTTCCTGTTCGGGAGTTTTAATTGTTCTTTCTTGCTCAATCAGAGACTCTTATTGTGATTGTTGAGCGTACAAATCCGGAATGACATGAGTCATATCATGTTAAAATTGCGGACCTTGGAAGGTGAATGCTGGGGATTCAAAGCGTGGCCTGGGCATAGTTGGTTGTGCCATGGTGAAAACTGGTGGCGCGGACAACAATGTTGAAGCTGCCCCAGAAAACGGTGCCTAGGGGCGAACCATAGCAGGCATACCGGTAAAGTTGGATGATGTTGTAGGGTAACCACACAGGATAAATGGGTTGGTCAAAGGGATGTTGGTGGTTTCACTCGTCCTTGGGATCAGCTCGGGGAATCTAGGAATTGTACTTGGCAGTTCCCTACCATTGGACCAGGCATCCTTCATTTGCAGCATGCAGAGACGCAACATCTTATTTTCTTCGACATTTGGCGATTCAGGTTATGAAATAGGCAGTTCAGGGCTATCCTCAGGATTAATAATGCGGAGATTGCTTTCTAAGGCCATTACAACCTTTCCTTTGGATTTTGTAAAATAAGGGTGAGAAGCCAGATTACCAATAAAGCCAACCACCCGAACAGAACCTAGCTAATTTGCACACACAACAACCTTGTCAGTTTTGTGACATTTAACAGATAGAAAATCGCACATTGGGGATGCAATGCACCTCAACAGTTAAACGCTTCTAAAATATTTTTGCAACGGCTGCGTATTTCATCACGGATTTCACTATCTCTTTCCCACTCTGTAATTCTTTTCTTTCATTTCCACTCTCTTTTTCTCTTTTGTTTTGTCATTCCTGGTTTTTCTCTTTTGTTTTTATGACACTTTTCTTCCTTTTCTTTTACTTATTTTCTCTCAATTTTCTCTCTTTTTATTGATTTTCACTCAGATTAATTATGGCTAAGATCGCATCCGATGGGGATTGCCTACGTATCATGATACCGCATGAATCAGACCATTACGTAGTTCAGGGGAATAAATACAAAATGAAAGCAAAGAAAATTTTGGGATTTTTTAATATTTCATTAACAAAATATTTTTGTTTTTTTCATTACAAAGACTCGAAGACATTGATAACTGACTTAAAAAAGTAAAACATACATACTTGAAGCAAAATAAGAACAAACTTGAAATAGACGAAAGGACAAAAGACTTGACCCGAGAAAAAAGTAAAATATAGACTCAAAGACTGAATAATCAAGAACACAGATGAGCCTCAAATGTTATTCCGGGGGCCCACGGGACATCAGTCGGTCTCGGTGCGGGCCTGATCGCAAGCTCTTCTTGAAAGAACTCTAGGTCGGCCATGACCTGGCTAGCGAAAGACATCACTGAGACAAAGAACATAGCTCGAGTCATACTCTCACACTCGTTGCATTTCATAGCAGTGTATTCGAATATTTCTTTGATCCTAAGTTTGATGGCACCCTTCTCTTGGAGCAATCATCCAATTTGTTATTTCCGGTAGAGGTGGGCATAATACCAACCGAACTGTAAACTTCGGTATTTTCGGTTTTGATTTTTCAGCTTATTCAGTCGGTTTGCATTTTATGTTTTTTTATAATTTTGGTGTTAGGTTCGATGTTCAGTTTTACAACTTCGGTTTTCGGTTAAACCAAAAAACCGAAGTTTTCATAGAGGACATAGTTTTATCGAGCATGTATGTTTGTTGTCAAACAAATGTAGTAAATTCATAATGGTCTACTAAGACCTTTAGATGAAAAATCATGCAGTATTCTTCATTGAATCATTGCACATTAGAATACACTAAGTTGAGATAGTTTACTTTAAAATATATGTTGTTTTAAAATAACAGAAAGTTGCTGAACATTTATCTAGGGGTGAAGAATGGGAAGAAACAAAATAGAAATTATACAAATGTACTATCATATCCAGATATTTACCAGAATCATGCATGGTCATGCTGCATCGTGTCAACACCGAGGAATTAAAATCATTTCTATGACCAGACTCTGTTTTGAACATCAAATGAAGGCTATTATAGTTGGATGCAACTTTCTCGTTATATTGGAAAGAACTTGATGTAATTTGTTCAAAACCGATCGAATTGAACCGAAAATCGACCGAACCGAATTAGCAAAAATCGAAAAAACCCAAACTAATTTTGGTTCGGTTATTGGTGCACCAAATAGAAAATCAAAAATCGAACAAACCGAACCGAACTTCATAATAATCGAACCGAACCGGCCGACAGCCACCCCTAGTTCCCGAGCTTCTACTACCAGCATGGCCTTGTTTTTTTGATCTTGCAACCTTAGTACACTCTCTTCCAATTTGTTGATCAATGAATAACAGTGTTCTCTTTCCGTTTTTAAGTCTTTGACTTGCTGACCCATTTCATTTTCGAGAGTGGCTAACTCTTTCCTCAGAATTACGACTTCTCTGTCATAACTTTGCTTTGCCTGGCGAGCTAACCTTGTCTGTTCTTCTGCATCCTTCCCCAACTGAACCACCCTTGCCCGAGCTTTTGCCAAATCTTTCTCGGCCTTTGTCAGGTCGGCCGGATAGTCATGCACTTTTTGCCTCAAGTTGCTCATGAGTTTTTCGTCCCTCTCACTTCTTACCGGCGTCTCAGCGGTTATTTTCATTTTCTGGAGCTATGGTCGTTCAAAACCGATCGAAACCGTTAACCGAACCAATGGCTTATTGGCTTATTGTTATCGGATTATCAGGGTAATAGATGGTGAACGGGTTGAGATTTTATAATTAACAACTTAACGGTTTGGGAGCGGATTACTCAATTTTCTTATCGGGTAAATTGTTAACCCGTTAAAAATTTTATATTTATACTTTTACCCCTATGTATATAAAGTACTATTGGAAACCCTAAATAGCTAAATCCCTAATTTCTATTTTCTAATTCTCAATTGTCTGTAGCCACAAAAGGCAGAGAAGTCCTCAGTCTCATCTCTCTCTTGAACTGAGAACTGAGAAGTCAAAAAATCGAAATCTCAATGATTAATATGTGTATGTCTGTATAAGTAGTCTTGATGGTATTACAATTTTGATTAATACGTGTATGACAATATGAGTAGTCTTGAAGACTCTTCAATTAAAAAACTATTGTCTGGTTAGATCTTAGATGGTATTAAAAATTTTGTATTGATTTGAAACTATTTGGTATTAATTGAATGATTATTCAAAAAATATCTATTTGGTTTAACCGATAAGCCGCTCGATAATTGTTAATCCGATATCAATCCGTACGTTGTCTTATTGGATGGCTAGCGGATTACTATATTTATAATCCGATAATCATTAAGCCGAACCGTTAAGCGTAATTATCCACCCGATCTGCCCGATAAACACCGCTACCCGGAGCTGAGCTCGGAGGGCTTCGTTTTCTCGGGCTAACCTTTTCTTTTCTCTCTCATCTTCAGCGGCTTGCAACCCACTTTCAAATTTGATGGTTCTGACCTGATGCTCTAGCTTGCTGATGGTGATCCGGTATTCTTTCTCTTTGGCTAACCACACCCACTGTTCTTGTGCCCCGTCAGTGAATTATTGGACATGAGGCCTTTTGGCGGGCTATTCTGGATCTTGATCGACCCGAGCTCTCATATCATGTTGTGTAGTTAGACTCTACCTCACCAGATGATAAATCACGCACCTGAGTCTGTGGCTCCAGAAACCTACATTGATGACAAACCTGGCGAACCTTTTCTTCCGGAAATGCAACCCCTGGGCGTAACTCAATAACTTGCGCACTCAGATCTTCGTCATGAGGGACTGTTTGATACCTTCCCAACTGGCATAGAACCCGATATATAGTATATGGTTGAATACTCCGAAGACCTATCAATAATAGAAAGCACACGTCGGCAGACATGTAGATAACTTTGTTGACCAGAAGCCAACTGAGAGTCCACTTAATTTACTTTGTAGTTAAAGAACTCAGATGTGTGAACCATGCCTCAGTACCTTCCGGCAACTCATAGATGCTTACTCTGTTTCTGTACTCCTCGATGCAACTGAGTCCGGTTAAACCATAATTCATGTATCTTGGGCGATGATAGAGATGCTCCACCAGTCACATTTGCAAAATCATATTACAACCCTCAAAGAATTTTGCACCATCTCGACAGACAGTTAGAGCTCAATAAATCTCCGTAAGAATCATCGATACAAGAGTACCGTTGGCCTTCTTGACCAGAAAGTCAGCTACCCCTGCAAGTCCCAACTCTATGTGTTCGTCATTCCTTGGGCATATCAGAGTACCCAAGAATGCGACTACGAAGGCTAAACTTCTACGTGATTCCCACTTATTTTTCTTCCCTTGGTGACTCAAACCATTATCTGGAGCCTCAAATCTGTGGGGGTCCCCGTATCGACTATACAAAAAGTTGAATGTACAGTAACCTTCGGCCAAATTTTCACTTTTAACTTGCCGATTAATGCTTAGAAGGTCCAAAAATTTGTGAGGGGTCACAGTTCTGGGTGCTACTGTATATTGATGTCTAAGATCCCGTCAAAACCGGCATAACTTGCTATCTCCTCCAGTGTAGGTGTCAATTCAAAATCTGAGAAGTGAAAAACATTGTGTGTCGAGTCCCAAAATGGTATCAGTGCCTAAATTAGATCAACCTTGGGCTTACTCTTCAGAAGACCGGCGATCCCACCTAATGCCTTAGTCACAGAACGCTTACTGACCTCCCCCGGGTCATTCTACCACATGTCGAGTCTTAGTGGAATCTCATCTACGACCCGAAAAGGTAAATTCTCAATGGTACTCATTCTGCACGCAAATTGTAGAAACATTGTGTATCACTTGATGTGTATTCAAATCCTAAGAAGTCGTGTATAATTATAAGTGGGCCAGACTGGAAGCCCAATTTTATATAACTCAAAGGAAAAAGCCATGGCCTTGATTATAATATGTGGCCAGATAAACAAGTGCAAGAACAACCACTTTTAAGAATATATTAGTACGCATGACTAGATCCAGATTTTCATACAAAACAAGAGCTAAGTACAACAAATATGAATAGAAATTACAGTTCTGGTCACCTCAGTTACAATTTTCAAAGATGATAACGGACATAAATACTTTCTAATATATGCAGAAATCAATAATATCTAGCCTAAACAGGACATAATTAATCTCCAGCTTAAACTTCTTTCCACCAAAGACTTCAATTCCACTCCTTAGCTTTATAGTTTACTGATCTGGCCAACTAGTGGCCAGATCTGCAAACTACAGCCATATAATCATCAACAACAACTTATTTGCATCCCCAATTTACTTATTCCAAACATAGAATACTATGATAACCTTCTGTTTGAATTACAGCTAAATCTGCAGAATTTAAACAAAATGTCAACCTTATTCAAGACTAACAAGTGATTTAACAACTAATGACATGTGCTTAATTGACCATAGATATCAAATTGATCCATATAAGTGTTATATTTCATGCTACTTCACTGTTTTCATCCAAATTGAAATAAAATGCTCATTAAACTATACATTAGGATAGCAGCAAATAGATACACAAAAATCAAATAAGAATATAAGTATTTCTGGTCATTTGATAAAATATAATACAAAGAAGCTTGGAACTGACCTAGTTTAGTAGAGAAAACACTAAGTGAGCCAAATAAAAGCAAAAGATAAGAGAAATGAAGTTCAGCCACACATGAACAGTGTAATCGACAGCTTCTTTTGACCACACAGCTTTAGAACACCCATAAATATGGAAGAACAAAACAGTCATAGCTTCGAAAAATTTCTAGAAATCATCCTTGTAGCTTACTTTCTTTCATAACCTTGTTTTGGCTTTTGAACTTTTGTGTTTCAGAGCTCTTCTCTGTTTTTTGGAAGGTGAAAGAATTTTATTTTATTTTTTAGAAAAAAGGTCTGTGTGTGAGAGTAGAGTATAGTGAGATTAGAGGAGTGTGAATTTCTGTGTGTGATGTAAAAACATCAGTGTGTATGTGAATCTAGAGATGAATGTGAGTGAATTATATGAGTAAGAAAAAACCTTTGTGAGTCAAGGAGAGTGTGTGCCTTATATGCAAAGAAAAGGGAATCATCTAGAAATGTATCCAACCCTGAAAATAAGGGAGGGAAAAGCATCTTTTCTCTAATAGATTTGAACAGTTGTCCCATTTTCAGATATTCTTCTTATTTTTCAGCATCTTTTCTTACATATTTGGACAACTGTCCCTTTTTCAGATATTATTCTTATTTTTTAACTCTTTTACTTTTGTATTTTACCCCCTTCAATCCCAATTTCTAACCTAATTCTGTTGTCTTATTGCACTTTAAACCTTTATATTCTATTCTAGAACTTTCTCAGCAAATAACAGAAAGATTCTCAAAATGATTCTCCAATTAACCCCCTCAAGTTCTTGTTAATAACCTTTCTTGTAAACCTTTTTTTACCTCAACACTTACTATCTCCTAGCCAAAATTACTGTCTATTTCTAACAGCATTAACCACAATTAACTATGCCTAAACTGAATAATAAGCTAACAAACACACACCAACCATGAATTACCAAATAACTAAACATGTCAATCAAACAAATATTCCATTTAAGGACCACAACAACAGACTATCGAAACTTCAGATTTAACAACAACTACTTAGAAAATTTAAAATAATTTTACTAGTGATTAATGACTAAACTACGCATGCTGACATTCAAACAAGTAATTACTTAGCCAAATACAAAATCTAACAAGTAATTAAATTAATTCATGAGCTAAACTATTTGGTTGACACAAGGTTAAAGAAACACACATATTTTTCGACTATAATATCGATTAACCAACTGTTCTTTATCAACGAAACAAAACAAATATGATATGATGAGATGCTGGTATACCTATTGCGTCAAAAATCAAGCAGCCAAGAGAAAAATACAGAACTCCAACGAGCCGGAGAAATAGCCAAACGAACACTAGCCGAATCTCCATGCGAGTCAGTGTTGTGCATGGCAATATCTCCTATTGATCGGAAAAGAGGAAGCAAAGCGAGATGAGAGTGAACTGCGGGGTCGATCGGGTTCTAGGCCTTGAGACGAAGTAAAAATACTCATAATCTGTGGTACTCAATGATGGGGTTGATTGGTGCAAATTTCGACCTCAAACGGGCTAAAAACCAAGAGAAATCAGGAAATGAGATGAATTAGGGTTTTGATAATTTTAGATTTGAGATTCGACGGCCTTGGTGAGGATTTTGTGAAAATTAGTGGGGGACTACTGATGAGGGGAGGTTGGGGATTGTAGGGTGAAGATTTAGGGTGTTTTGGTGGTGGTGCCGCCGGTGGGAATGGATTTTGGTAGTGAGAGGCGGCTAGGGTTGAGAGGAATTTGAGATAGATGAGGGAATGGGCATCTCTTAGGGTTTGTGGGTCGGGTTAGGACAGCTTCAAGGGGTTGGGATGGGGAGCTCCCAGCCGTTGGATGAAAAATGATGAAGGGCCAGGATTAAAATGCCTGAAACGGCGTTGTTTTATTTTTTTAGAGGGAACTGGACCGGGTAATGGGGCGAAGCTGAGCGGATTTGGCAATAGATTGGGCTCCTGTGCTAGCCCAAATCCGATTTGAACCCAACAGCCCTTCTCTTTTCTCCTTCTTCTTTTATTATATTTTCCAAAGCTAACCACTTCACTAAATATTCCAAATTAAACCTATTTTTTGCAAAATTAGCCTAGTAACTATCATTTAACCAATTATTTAACTAAAAATGCATGTAAAGTGACTAATGTATTTTTTTGTTGTGATTTTCATGTATTAATTATGCAATTAATATATAATAAAATCCTAAAAATATAATTAAAACCTAAAATGGTATGAAATAAATATTTAAATATTTTTATGGCTTTTTGTGATTTTAAAATTATTAAATATGTACCAAAAACGCAAATAAATGCAAACAAACACATAAAGAGAAATTCCTAGAAATTCTATAAAATCAAAGACAACTAAAAAAAAACTATTTTTTTGTGAATTTTGTAGGAGTAATACAAAAATTACGTTTTCACTGTTTGAATATGTATTTTCATACACATATTTATTATTTAATTATGATTAAATAAAATATTATTTAATTTAGCATAAACACATGACGTAAGTTAATCTTTACTCAATCTTAATCATCTACGGGTGTGAATGATTTTTTAAAAACTGACCAAATTGAACGAAGCGTATCGTACTGAATTGATTATTTAATTTGTTTTAATAAAATCGTAAATTTTTATATAAAATTATATGAATTTGTAACCATATCAAATAATTAGGACAAGTTTTTAATTTTATAAAAAAAAACCAAAAAATACATAATCGTACCGAATAGATTTACATTAAAATAGATATTTTATATATTAATTTTAAAAATAAAAAGCATTAAACCTTAGGATTATGAAAATGGCTACAAGCCAACATGTAATTAACACCAAAATTCCAACTCCGAAACCTATTTTGTTATTCCTATTGAAATTAAATTAGTTCATACATCTTGATTAGCAACCCATATGATTTAAATTTCTCTTGTTGGATACTTAATTTTCTAATTGATTCTATTTTTGAATCCCGACTAGATTAATATTTTTTCACTCGTGTGATTTATATTTCTCTTGTCTTTGCTTAATCTATTTTACGGTGCTGTAGAATTAATATTAAGTATGCATGTTATCCTGTTCTAACATCTATTAGCGACTTTTACATAACGTTTTAAACAAATATGAAAAACTAAATGAATCATACTGATACCAAAGAAAACTCAGATAATTGAAACAATTTTAAAAAGTCTAATGTTAGTTGTATAAAATAAGATAACCAAAAATTAATAGCATATAAATTTTATAAAATAAACGACCAAACCAAACGATAACATCATCCCTGCTTTCTCATCACCTAATTCTCTGGTTGCTTCGCATTAAAGCACTGGCCATTGTCTTTGACCAAATTAAAAGGTCATAAATTATAAAGTAAGTCAAATCAAAATCTCTGAATATGGCCGAAGTTCCAAACTAGATAAACCAAATCGAATAGAAAAAGTGAAATGAAACCAAACCAAACTACACCAAACCTATATGCGTGTTTGAAGTTAGTGAAATTATCTTTTCTACTCATTCTTTTACAACATATTCACCACTACATTGACCAAAAATAGTACTGTACATTTTTATATAGGCGGAATACCTAAAATTTCTCCTAATCTTGGTACGAACTATTAGTTGTATTCCTAAATTATTTGTGGTCTTATTTACCCCTTTGAACTTGGCCTTTTGAGAGCCATTACCCCCTAGACGCTGGTGTGGCAAAGAGTGTGGGTGCTACTCTCTTTTAAACGTGTGGGAGTGAAGAAAAATCGAAAAATCAGCTTCCAAGTAGGTTATTTTTTAACTTTTTTATTTTCATATAGTTATATATAATGATTTATTTACTACAACTATCTATTTCTTGTTGCTTCATCTTAACATACAATGTGGTCTTTACTCTAACTTTTATTCTTTTTAATCTCTTCTATAGATATAATGTCGATTTGTTCCAACTGCATATTTCTTCTTTTTTTTTTGGGTCAAATTAAAAGTTTGGTTGGAACTTCATCAATTTAGCCAAATAGAAAACTTTTAGCAAAAATAATGAAGTACTAGTTGTGTATTTCCTGTTATTTTTTCCGTTAGATATAATTTCTATTTATTTTAATTGTATTTTTTTTTTTCGAGTCAAATCAGTAAAAATAAATTGGCTACGACTCCATTACTAAAATGTATTATTCTTTCAGACGACAGATGATGCAAAAAAATCCAATTATGTAAGTCTTCTTTTCTCTTTCAAACGAACAACACAAAAATATTCCATCACAGCAGCTGTTTAAAAACCATATTACAAGCAAACGTAGATAAACCAAATCAACCAGAATTTTGGATAAAATGAATCTACACAAATACTAAAAGAATTTAATTTGGAATACGATCTCTCTTTTTACTATCAATGCAGCAACAGATTAGTCCTCCAGCCGGATCCGGATTTGGAACGCACAGCCCAATCAAAGGCCCAAGATCAGTACACGGACCATAACAATCTGATCTGGTCTTGCATTTGCTTGTGAAAATGCAATCAGAAGTAAAATCTTGGTTGATTTCCACATCACCTAAAACACAGATGTAAAAGAAAACTCAGTTTTAAGTAAAAACTCAAAAGACCATAAAACAAAGAAACATTTTTAATAGAGAAAACTAGATGATTAATTACCGGTGGCTTGAGAAGGAACAAGAAGAAACAGGATTAAGAGAGTGACAAACATAAACTTGAGTGAATCCATTTGGGTTTTTGAAATGTTCATTCATGTATGATGAAGGTATAGTCTTGGAATATTATCATTCTCTTATATTATCATTTTGAGACATTAATTGTTTTTCCATTCCAAGGTTGTCTCTATTGCATGAATATCTCTACTTTGGATTCTTGTAATTATGATTTAAACACTTTCCTTATATATATATACTCAGATACACATTATTATTTTTTTTTCTTATATATATGGTTACTGAAGAGGTGCTGACTTTAACGGAATTCCTAGCATCTCATAGATTTTTCGGGTCTTTCATATTATTTTTTAATAGGATAAAGGGTCAATTTTGTACTTGAACTATTTGAAATGGCCAATTTTGCCATCGATTTTATTTTGGCACAAAAATATCCTCACTGTTAATCAAGGAGCTCAGAAATACTTTCAAAAATTATTTAATAGTCTCATTAAATTGTCACGTTAATGCCTAAAGGCCAGCTTTGCTGGTGTATTAAGCCAAGCAAACCCCTAATATAACTTTCTCCCTGAAAGAAATTGAGAGCAGACAAAATCATGAATTTGATTTCTACGTGTTACTCCTCAATTTGATAAATCTATATTCAGTTATCATATCAGTATACAAAATGATTAGAAATCATTGTTCTCAAAAAAAAAATTCGCTGCTAATTAACTCTGAAATTTAATCATCACTTTATTGCTTATACCACAAATAACCTCCCCTTTTCATAATCGCCACATGCTCCTGTAATTTCGACTATATATACCATTGATGTGCTTTCGATCTAATCATATACCCTTTCTCTCCCACTCTCATTTGAAGTTTGGACTCTGGATTATCTGAGACAGAGATGGATGCAGCGTACATTCAATGGATTTAACTAATTTAGTATTTTTTACATGACATATAAATATAAAAAAAGGCAACTCAGTGCACTAAATTATTACTAAATTTTCAACAAATTTTAAATTTCTAACTCATATAAGTTAATACGTACGATGTATTTATTACTAAATATTTTTAAATTTATCAAATTTAAATTCTAGATTCGCATCCGAAAATATATCTTGTATCTTAGCAACAAGACAACTAACGAGGCATTTGAGAACATGGGCCGGGCAGGAACTGTATTATGTTGTATAACAGGGATACTAGATGATAAATGTGCTTTACATAATAATCTCATTTGCTTTCACTATTGGCGCTGCCAAGTGTCAACTCCATCTTAACAGCAAAGAATCAGTAACAATGAAGAAATTGCATCATTAATAAGAGATATTAAATAGTAAGCAGAACCTGCCAATTGACAAAGGGAATAGAGGACAAGGAAAGGACAAAGATTGGAAGTCAAAATCACTTGAAGGAGGTCAATTAAAAGTTTGTGTATAGTCTAAGCAAACCTTTACCTTTTCAGATCAGAAGAAAAAAAAAAAGACATGTTTTCTTGTCATCTTCTTTTACTCGTCATCTCTTAGTTAACCACCGTGCATTATGCTAACTTTGACATGTAGTTTTTGCAGTATTTTCTCGAAAGTTTTAAGTTTTTAAATGAGGTACTTACACAATATAACGGGGTAACAGTATAAATTCAAGTCTTTCTGTCTGCTTGTCCAAAACAATATTCAAACGTATTTGCCCTAATAAAAATATCAAACCTTACACCTTGCAAAACATTAAATAAAAGTGCCATCTTTTTTACAATTTAACAAAAGTTACTTTACTAAAGGCATTGTCATCGATAATTTATGTATCATTTCTCCCTCTTTTTCCACTATAAATTCAAGTACAAGCAACCATCAATTCATTATTAATTTCAGCTAATTATAAAAACTGCACTGTTCACAAGTCCAGGCATTACACATTCTAACCTACACTGCTCTATTAGCATATTGATCACTTCACAAAAACCAACAAATTAAGAAACAGAATGACATTACGAATGACTTCTTCTCTCTTCTTCCTTGCTTTCCTTTGCTTACCAATATCCCTTATTAAATCTCAAGATAATATAGCTTCTCCTGGTCTTGCTTATGAGAGCCCTGTTCCATTCTCACCAGAAGCATACTCATTTTTCCACACTGATACTCAACAGCAAAACACTAGTAATGAAAATTTATGTGAATCATCAGAATCTGAGTGTTCTGAATTTCATATAACAGCATCAAATATGCAGTCAAATCTTGCATATGAAAACATATCACCACCAGAAGGTGGTGAAAAACGACTGGGAGGTGGTGGCATGACTGGAATTCCATTTGGTTTTCTGTTTGCTATTCTTTTGGGTTTTGGGATTCTCTTTGTGGTCATCACACGGAAACGCAACTCCAGCAACGCTAATCCTGTTCAGCTTAATGTTTGACCGATACTGATCATCGACAGACCGTGAATCTAAGATTATAGCAAGTGTGGCTTCAGAACTAGTCTACTATATAGGAGTATACATTTTTGCATATGATACTCATGGGTCGAGCCAAAATTAGCCCGCCCAAGCAATGATGCAATTGAACTCGCTCTAGAACTACCTCAAAAGTCAGAGTGGCTTGACGATGAAGAGACTTTTTGTCACCCCATCACTGATACAACATTAATTTAAATTTTATTCTTCTAAAAGGTAATGACAAGTTACAAAACATGATAAGCGAAAATTAGACAGATAATTCGCTGATAGTTAAAAGAAAATGTACTTCGAATGTATATAACAAGTTAAATCCTTTAGCTATTGTCGTCGCTGAAAAGATACTACTAGCAAGCATGTCAGCATCATATTGAGACTTAACCATAGGCTTGCTGCAAGTACTAATTGTCATTGTGATGACTCTAAAACGATCACCTTCTTGTTAGAGTCGGCACGAAATCCTTACTTTTGGTGACTAAATGAGTCGCTGCAAATAGTCGATAGCGTTGGTTTGATGTATATATTGGCAAAATGACATATTAGTATAACGTTTTTCTAGGTAAATGTAGACCTAGACCGAACTAAAAATAACTCTACTTAAACTTGATATTTGCATCAATTCATAAATATATTATGAATACCTTATACTTACCGATAGTGTAAATAAAAGTTTAGAAGTTGGTCACTTACCATATTTTTTTAAATGAAGTGACTATATAGACAATGTATAAAAATTAGACGCATACATAATATATTTTTAAAATAAATATTTTTAATCATAATAATTAGTATTTCAATATGTATTCTTAATGTAATTTCCCAATTGGTGCGTCTTTAAATACGTATAGTGTAAACACGTGGAATCTTAAGTCTTTTTCATAGGATCATAGTTACGAAACTCAGTCGCATGCTTGCTAAAATTAGGTGTAACAAAAAGAATGGCGAGTCGAGTGATCATCTTCCTCTCTATCTCATCCCTTCTCCTATTTCCTCTCTTCATCACCCCATCACTAGCCAAAACTCCAACATCCTCAGATGACGATGACGAATTCCTCAGCTTCCTCGAAGACTACGAGGAAGCAGCCGAGCCAAACTTCGAGAATCATGACGAAACTGAGTTCCCTTCAGCGCCATTTGATCATGCAGAGGAAGATGAGGATCTTAAGATTGATGACAAGGATGTTGTAGTATTGACTGACAGGAATTTCAGTGAATTCGTGGATGACAATAAGTATGTGATGGTGGAATTTTACGCTCCCTGGAATGGCGATTGCAAGGCCCTGGCTCCAGAGTATGCGGATGCCGCAACAGAACTGAAGACGGAGAATGTGGCGTTGGCAAAGGTCAATGCCATTAAGGAATATGAGGTGGCTGATAACTACGATGTCCGAGGTTTTCCTACGATTTATTTCTTCGTTGACGGTGATCCTGAACCTTATAATGGCCGAAAAACCAAGTATGTCTTCTTCATCACTCTCTCTTTGCTCTGGAAGAGTTATGTGTGTACTTCTATATACATACATAATAGGAACGTACATACATATTCATATATTCTTAATTATACTTGAAAGTAATATCCGATCATATAATGCATCGGACAACATGTGACAACAACAACAACAACAACTAGGCGAATTCTTTTTTATATATACAACTGTTAATTAGCCTCCTTTTTAAAGGTAGGGTAACGTCTGCATACACTCTATCCTCCCTAGATCTTACTTGTGGGACTACTGGGTATGTTGTTGTTGTTGTATATACAACTGTTAATTAGGTAACAAAACTCAAAATTGGGACTTCAAAACTTTACTCTGGCATTTCGGTTTTTGCATAAATGGAAGAGAGAAGACAATAAAAAGTTTTGATATTTACATGGATGTTTAGCTGATTATAAGCTTGGCATCACTAGTGTATTTCTGGCTTGGGCAATCAATTGTGAGACTTTCAGTTATCATCACCGTGTAGTGGAAATGGGTCAAATTGAACAGAATGGATACAGATGAATTGGATAACTAATTAGTGTTAGTAATTGGTATTCGAAAATATATTCAAAAATAAAAATGATATAAAATCAGAAATGTAGAAGAACAGAATTATTCCGAGCTCACTGAATTCACAATGTTTCTTTAAGGAACGTAATCCCCTCCTAGTACTCGAAATTTAGGATTATTTCCTCCCAGGATAGAACGGATTACCCTCACTGGTGTAGCGGTACTTTAAACCCCAGTGACAACGAACGCAAAAAATAATAGTAAATCACACTTACTGCCTTCTTTTCTGTTAAAACAGTGCAGAAAAAGAGAAGAAGGAGAAATCAGAATTTTGGTAAGGAAAATCTGAGGGAGAGTTCATGTATTTATAGCCAAAAAAACCGTTGGGTTATACTGAAGAGTTACAACTCTTCATGTAAGGTTGCAACTCAAAATGGTTGTTTTATAAAACGACCATTTATGCAAACCGCCAAATTCAAATTATAACGGGAAAATTAAAATTACGGTTATAGAAACGGTCTAATTTGGATTAATTAATATTGCGTTAATATTAACAAATAAATTTGGTCAAAAAAATTAATCAATCAAATCCAAATTCAAGCAACAACAACGACGCTAGGGTTGTCTTCTTCTCAACTCTTTAAGAGCTAGAAGAAGTGCAATTGTATATATACCCATCAAAACTCTTTTGCTCCTCCAATATGGGACAATGTCCCTTTGTCAAAAAAAAAATTCAAAAAATTTTATTTTTCCTCCATATTCCATTCATTTTATTTTAAGCTCTAAGAAGCTTAAAACCAACAATTAGGGGTCAGGCTTAGCTGATCAAATGATCATCTCATATTGGAGATGTAATAAACTGTAAAGGTGGAAATTTTTCTTCATTCTTGCAACCTTCTCATAACTTATCCTACTTCAAGCGAAAAGTCTGAGATGACCTAAATTCGATACACCCTGTTACACTCTTTTAATTGGTTCCTAATCGTTAAAACTTGTAGCGTCTGAAGCAGATAAATTCCCCTCCCCCTTTTTTTCTTTGCGGCTTCTGGCTTATCAATCAGACTTGTGTACTGAAGTGAAGCTGATGAGGAATTTTACCTGTAGAAATGCAATTGTGACTTGGATAAAGAAGAAAATAGGACCTGGCATTTACAATATAACGACAACAGAGGACGCAAAACGTGTACTAACCTCTGAGAACAAAGTTGTTATAGCGTACCTCGACTCCTTGGTGGTATATTTTGCTTACTCTATCTTGATTATTGATTTCCTGCTCTTATTGTATAGTTTTACTGAGAAACTTTCTCCTGGTGATAAGCATGGATTGCAATTTTGATATTTTTCTATCGCTAAAGAAAACTTGAATTTTAATGCTCATATTTTTATGTCGGATTCATGAAATTTGATTTTTGATAGTTAGATGGCACTTGACGGAATAACTTTACCCTATTGTAGTATACAATGAGCTTCAGTTCAAATGGGATGTTTTGCTCCTTTTTACCAGTTGCAGATTCTAACTTGAAACCTTGATAGTTGATTCTTCTCTTTTTCTTGTTGTACTAGTTGTATATTGCTACAATATAATGCTCATTATTCTTCCCTTCTAGTGAAAGTAGTTCTGTTTTCTTTCTCTTTGTATTACATCCAAGTATACCTCTTTTATTGTGTATTGCCGTCAATGGTCCGTCTGCAACTTACAGTTTTGTCATTAGCCCTCTTATAACATGATCTGTCATAAGTTCATTGTCTAAACGTTTTACAGGGTCCCGAGACTGATCAACTAGCAGCTGCTTCAAAACTTGAATATGATGTTAACTTTTACCAGACGACAAATCCTAACGTGGCTAAGCTATTCAACATAGACTTCAATGCTAAACGCCCTGCTCTGGTCATGCTTAAAAAGGAACCAGAGAATGTCGCGCATTATGGTTAGCTACTTCTCTCATCTCTGTTTTTGAATACTGGAATTGAATCTTGTCTCTTGGGGATGGTAATAAGAGATCCTTTAGGAATTTGATAACCATACTGTATTTTTATTGCGTTCTTTCTCTCAAGAGAAGAAGTGGAAAAAGAAAGGAAACATGGAGATATCCTTATTTATCTTTTTCATTTTGCTCTTCAGATGGTCAATTCAGAAAATCTGCAATAGCTAAGTTTGTTTCTGCCAACAAGCTCCCTATAGTGACAACTTTTACTAAAGAAAGCGCCCCTTCAATTTTTGCGAGTCCAATTAAGAAGCAGGTAAACTTAAGATGATTTATGTTAGAACAAATATGACTTCATTTATAATTGTATCTTCCTCCTGTATGAATATGGTTAATGTACTGACTGTCTCCTATGTTCTGTGCAGGTCTTGCTTTTTGCCACAGCAAATGATACGGATAAGTTGTTCCCAACATTTCAAGATGCTGCAAAACTTTTCAAGGGAAAGGTAATGAAGCTTTGTTCAGTCTCTAACGTATAACAACATTGTCATTGCTTCTATACATATAGTTTGATAGAGTGGAAAATGTTACAATGGGTTCCAAAAAGGGGTTTATAGACTGAATGGACGCTATCATCTACTCCTCCGTTCCAATTTATATGAATTTGTTTGACTGGGCATAAAGTTTAAGAAAAAATGAAGACTTTTACAATTTGTGGTCCTAAACAATTCAAAAAGGTATCAAGAGTATTTGTGTGGTTATAAAAGCTTCTCATTGAGGGTAAAATTGTAAGTTTAAGAAAAATTATTTTCAAATTTAGAAAGGGGTCATTCTTTTTGGAACAGACCAAAAAAGAAATAAGTTCACATAAATTGGAACGAATGTAGTAATATGTAATTCCTTTAGGTTGGACCCTTCTGTTTAGTTTATAACAATTGATATTGGAGTAGTTGATCAATGCATGAGATCATGACTTGGAGTATGGTATTTAAAGCCTTCGGTTTAAGAAGGTTGATCATGTTGGGAAAATTAACCCCCACAGAAATAATATTCACGGTATACAATTATAATAAATGCGGATTACTAAAATACTGTAACCAACAGTAATAATAAGAGAAACAATGACATCGAAATTTTTACGTGGAAAACCCTTCTGAATAAGGAAAAAATCACGGCCCGAGAGGAGCAACTGATTTCACTATAGCGAGGATTTTACAATTTGTGGTACCGAGTAAAATACTCCAAGACCACTAAACACTCAAAATAAATAACCCTCTTTTGATTTTTTCACCTCACTACAATACCGCTCAAACTCTCTATATTTTTCCTCACAGAGTGTTTTGCTTCTTACTCTGTAAATCACTCCCTTTCTCTTTGTTTTGGTGTGATTACAAATGAAGGAAGAGGCACCTATTTATAGTTAAAAAATGCCCATATTGATGTATGCAATATCATCAATATTCGCTTCAAAAGCTAGTTGCCCAAATTGAACTTCTAAATTGGTTGGCTTGACAAAACCAAAAGGAAGCTTCATCTTCTTTCACATGGGCCATGGGATGGAACCAATAAATCTCCCCCTCCAGTCCCATGCACCTGAAGGAGGTAACTCCAGTTTTTCATATAAAGTTCATGCCGACAAGTTCTTTGCATAACTCAAACTTGTCTCTTGGTACCACCTTGGTCAGCATATTCGAAAGATTCTCACATGTATGGATCTTCTTGACCTGCATAGATCTATCCTTTATCCTTTTTCGAATCCAGTGATATCTCACGTCGATATGCTTCGTCCTTGCATGATACATGATATTTTTGCTCAGGTCTATTGCACTTTAACTATCACAATAGACGACATACTCCTTTTGATGTAATCCAAGCTCTTGAAGGAACCTTTTAGCCAAACCATTTTCTTTCCAGCTTCAGTAGCGGCAATATACTCTGCTTCAATTGTAGAGAGTGTAACACACTTCTGCAACTTCGACTGCCATGATATAGCTCCCTCTGAAAAAGTGAGCAGGTATCCTGTAGTAGATTTACGATTATCAAGATCACCTGCCATATCAACTTCTGTGTAGCCCTTCAAGACTGGATATGATCTCCCAAAACACAAGCATTCATCTGAGGTTCCTTTTAGATACCTAAGTATCCACTTCACAGCTTCCCAATGTTCTTTTCCGGGATTATCAAGAAACCTGCTAACAGTACCGACAGTATGAGCAATATCAGGTCTGGTACATACCATTGCATACATCAGGCTCCCCATGGCAGATGAATATGGAACTTTAGCCATACTTTCTTTATCTTCTTTTGTTGTAGGACACATTGTCTTGCTCAACTTCATATGACCAGCAAAAGGTGTACTAACTGGTTTAGCACTCTTCATGTTGAAGCGTTTAAGTATACGTTCAATATACTTATGTTGTGACAATAACAACTTACTATTTGTCCTATCTCGGACAATCTCCATTCTTAAAATTTGTCGTGCTAGACCCAAGTCTTTCATGTCAAATGGCTTGGACAAATCTTCCTTCAACTTGGCAATCAACTTCTTGTCTTGTCCTACAATCAACATGTCATCCACATATAACAACAAGATGATAAAGTTATTGTTAGAGAATTTCTTATAGTATACACATGGATCTGAAAAGGTCTTTGTGTACGTTTGACTTCTCATGAATGAGTCAAACTTCTTGTACCACTGCCTAGGTGCTTGTTTCAGCCCATAAAGGCTCTTTTTCAACTTGCACACCATGTGTTTCTTCGCCTTTACTTCAAAACCTTATGGCTGCTCCATATAGATCTCTTCTTCCAAATCTCCATGTCGAAACGCAGTTTTCACGTCCAACTGCTCCACTTCAAGATCTACACTAGCTGCTAAGCTCAAGATTGTTCGAATAGAAGTCATTTTGACAACAGGTGAGAAAACATCATCAAAATCAATACCGTTCTTCTGTTCGAAACCTTTTACCACCAATCGAGCTTTGTGTCTGAATAGCTTGCCGTTTCCATCTTTCTTAAGCTTAAAGACCCACTTGCACTTGAGCGGTCTTTTGCCTTTTGGAAGTTGAACCAGTTCGTACGTATCATTCTTCTGTAAAGAATTCATCTTTTCTTGCATGGCTTCCATCCATTGGATTTGTTCTGGATGAGATAGCACCTCCTTGAAATTCTCTGGCTCCCCCTCATCAATGACGAGGATATACTCCAAAGAAGGATACCTTGTGGACTCTACCTTCTCTCTTTCAGATCTTCTCAAAGGTTGTTGTCCTTGTTGTTGTTGTTGTTGCTCTTCTTCTTCCTCTTGTGGACTAGGGTACTCCCCCTGCTCAGCAACCTCTTCATCTACATCTTCTCTGAAGATCACATCTCTGCTTTTGATAATCTTTTTCTTTTCTGGGTCCCACAATCTGTAGCCGAACTCTTCATCTCCATAACCGATGAAGATGCAGGGAATAGCTTTGTCATCCAGCTTCATTCTCTTCTCCTTCGGTACATGTGCAAAAGCTTTACATCCAAACACTTTTAGATGGGAGTAGGACACCTCTTTGTTGGTCCAGACTTTCTCTGGAATGTCAAACTCCAATGGAACTAATGGACTTCTATTAATCAAGTAACATGTTGTGCGAGCTGCTTCACCCCAAAATGACTTAGGTAGTTTTGCCATTTTGAGCATACTTCTCACTTTTTGACAATGGTACGATTCATCCTTTCAGCTACACCATTGTGTTGTGGGGTTCCAGGAACTGTCTTCTCATGTCTGATTCCATGGCTTGAGCAGTAGTCTTCAAACTCCTTTGAAGTATACTCTCCTCCATTGTCTGTCCTGAGACGCTTTAATTTTTGACCTGTCTCCCTTTCCACCAGAGCATGTAATTTCTGAAATACTTGAAATACCTGATCTTTAGTTCTCAAGAAATAAACCCACAATTTCCGTGAAGCATCATCAATAAATGTGAGAAAATATTTTTTACCTCCCATTGATTCTACATCCATTGGACCAAAAATACTAGAATATACTAAATCAAGTATATTCGATTTTCTTCCATGAGTTGCTTGAAACGATACCCTGTGTTGTTTTTCAAATAAACAATAATCACAAAAATTCATAGTTGTACCTTTTGCAAATGAGATGAGTGATTTTTTGAATAGGATCTGCAGTCCCTTCTCACTCATATGGCCCAATCTCCGGTGCCATAAATCTGCAGGCATATCATCTCCAGCCGCATGTAATCCATCTTCACATATCTCAACGGTTGTCTTGTACAATGTGTAGGGAGCAACTCCTTTAGCAATCACCAGTGATCCCTTGGTGAGTCTCTACTTCCTATTGGCGAAGTGATTCTCGTACTCGATCTAGAGCGATCCCTGAAATCAAATTCATTGGCACATCTGGTACGTGTCGCACATCTCTTTAAAACTAATGTACATCTAACATTTGTCTTGATACAACTATCGCCAATCCCCACAATCTTTGAGTGTCTGGTATTTCCCATCTTGACCATTCCAAAGTCTCCTGCTTTTTACCTACGGAAGAATTCTCTTACCGGTGTGGCATGGTAGGATGTTGCTATATCAACCACCCATTCTGACTCTTGGCTTGCTACGTGCATGCTCCTCGTGAACGAAGAGAACCACCGAATCATCGTTGTGCACTGCAGTGGTTGTGTTGTCATCATTCTTATGGCCACTTCTCTCGCCTCGACCTTTCTTTGGGCAATCTCTTTTGAAGTGACCAGGTTGATCGCAACTGTAGCAATTTCTACCGTTTGACCGGTTCCTGGACTTTCCACAGGCTTTAAATTTATCACGGCTACTCGATGCTCTATAAAAATTTCTTCCTCTGTTTTCCATGATAAGAGCCTGCCCCTGATTTTCGGGCTTCTTCCTCATCTTATCATTGAGTAGGATGGCTGATATGACCTCCTTTAAAGCGATGATATATCTACCATGCAGGATAGTTGTTGCCAAATTATCATAGGAAGATGGAAACGAGTTTAGAAGCATGATAGCCTTATCTACTTCAGTGATTGTTTCTCCAAGGTTTTCCAGCTGCGTGATTAATCCATTGAACATATTTAAATGAGACAAGAAATTTGTACCTTCACTCATATGGATGGCATTAAGTTGCTTTCTTAAAAACAACTTGTTTGTTAAGGATTTGGACATGTATAGACATTCTAGTCTTTTCCAAATACCACATACACTATTTCATCCCCAACATTATTGAGTACTTCATCAGATAGGTGCAGTCTGATTGCACTAGCCGCCTTCTTAAACATGTCTGCCCATTTCTCGGCTTTCATAGTTTCCGACTTTGCCTCTTTTCCATCTAGTGCAATGTCTAACCCTTGTTGGATGAGCAGGTCCTTCATCCTTCTTTGCCATATGGAGAAACCGTCATTACCGTTGAATCTTGTTACTTCATACTTTACTCCTGATATTTTTTTTCACAGAGTAAAATTGACTGTAAACAATATTTTTGTGAATGAGCAGAACATATGCTCTGATACCAGTTGTTGAAAAAATTAATCCCCACAGAAATAATATTCATGGTATACGACTATAATAAATGCGGATTACTAAAATACTGTTATCAACAGTAATAATAAGAGAAACAAGGAAACCGAAATTTTTACTTGGAAAACCCTTTTGAATAAGGGAAAAATCACGGCCCGAGAGGAGCAACTGATTTCACTATAGCGAGGATTTTACAATTTGTGGTACCGGGTAAAATACTCAAGACCACTAAACACTCAAAAGAAATAATCCTCTTTTGATTTTTTCACCTCACTACAATACGCTCAAACTCTCTATATTTTTCCTCACAAAGTATTTTGCTTCTTACTCTGTAAATCACTCTCTTTCTCTTTGTTTTAGTGTGATTACAAATGAAGGTAGAGACACTTATTTATAGTTGAAGAATGCCCATATTGATGTATGCAATGACATTAATATTCACTTCAAAAGCTAGTTGCCCAAATTGAACTTCTAAATTGGTTGGCTTGACAAAACCAAAAGGAAGCTTCATCTTCTTTCACATGGGCCATGGAATGGACCCAATAGATCAATGCTTAAGATCATGATTTCTAAGTCTTCCGTTTAAAGTTTGAGCTATCATACATTTTACACCCTAACACCCAAATCTTTGATTCCTTTACTATTTGGTACTATCAATTAACTAACAGTGTGTACTTTTTGCCATGGGGAAATGAAGCTTAATTTTGTTGTTGTCAAAATGGACGACGATGAAGTTGGAAGACCGGTATCAGATTATTTTGGGGCCACTGGAGATGCTCCACAGGTAACACTTATTCCACATTATAAATGGGCACTATAAGATTTTTAGGAACCTTGTTTACTGAATGTGCAATTCTATCTTGATTGTTGATTTAATTCCTGTAGGTTATTGGATACATAGAAGATGAAAATCACAAGAAATTTATATTAGTTGGGGAGATAACACTCGAGAAGATTAAGGTAGATAGCCATAAATGGTTGTTAGGTGCATATAATTTTGGTTGAGAAGTTGTGGACTAACTTGTTTATTGTCTTTTATTCCTCAGGCATTTGGAGAGGATTTTTTAGAAGACAAACTTAAACCTTTCTATAAATCAGATCCAATTCCTAAGACTGTAAGCTGCAATTTCCTCCTGGCCTTTAACTCAGTATCATAATTGTGCTAATCCAAGTATGTTTTCATTTGTAATTATCACAGAATGATGCGGATGTGAAAGTTGTAGTCGGGAACAATTTTGATAAAATAGTTCTAAATGAGTCAAAAGACGTACTTCTTGAGGTATGTTCAAGAAATGAATTTTCTTTGGTTGGTTTTTGTAATCAACTCTGGGATCAAAGTTTTAGAATGCCTTTGAACATCTTTTCGTCAGATCTATGCACCATGGTGTAGGCCGTGCCAAGCTCTAGAACCAACGTTCAATAAACTTGCACACCACTTCCGTGGCATTGAGTCTCTTTTTATAGCCAAAATGGATGGAACAAGAAATGAGCACCCTCGGGCCAAGGTGCTTTTCATCATTCATTTGGTTGCAATAGTTTTAAATTAGCATTATTTAATTTAAAGATTGACAGAGTATTTCTTGATTTAGATGAAAAGAGAGAATTGTGGTCATTTCTTCTACTTTGCAGGTTAAAGGATTCCCAACTCTCATCTTCTTCCTAGCAGGGAATAAGAGCATTGATCCTGTAAGTGACGTTTATTTGTTTGTGGTGGGTAGCAAGATGCAAATGTTTTATTGTTTGTGTTGTGATCGTACAGATACCAGTTGATACTGAACTTACTCTAGTGGCATTGTACAAGTTCATCAAAAAACATGCAGCCATCCCTTTCAAGCTTCAGAGACCAGCTTCTTCTACCAAATTCGAGAGCTCTGCATCCAAAGTAGGTGTCAAGAGGGAGCCTGGCAACATAAAAGATGAATTATGAGAAGAGTTTAACTTCGTCGACAATAGTTTTTTTCTTCTACTGTTACTTTGCCTTTAGTAACTATGTTTAGGATATAATTAATTCTAAAGATATTACTGTAGTATCTTGTATAGTTAAATAGATTCAAATAAAAGGTAAAAATAATATAACTTCAGTTTAGGACTGAAAAGCTGCATTTCGTTTAAGTCAAGTTAATTATTTGAAGAGGTTGATACATTTTTTATGTTTAACGAACCCCAATAATACGGGATATGGTGCAGTCTATTCTCCAAACCTGTATCTTGGCATTTATATGCAAGTCAACATAGATGTTTGTATTGTTGGAAAGTTTCACAGTTGCTTAGTTTCACTATAATTTGTTGTTACATATTGTTGATCAGTATTAATTCAGTAGGTTCGCTGTTAATCTTGAGTCTTGAAACACGGAACAATTTTCTTAGCTTGGGAAGAGTCGGAAAAGGGGAGAAAAGTTTGGATACTCGTTAAAATGAAACTGTACACAATCAGCAACAACAACCCAATATAATCCCACAAATGGGGTCTTGGAAGGATAGTATGGACGCAGACCTTATTCCTACCCTGTAGGGTAGAGAGGTTATTTCCGATAGACCCTTAGCATAATAAGATGAAAAGAGACAATAGAACAGTAATAACAACATAGGCTATAAAGATAGAATTAGAAAAATAAATGGAAAAACAATATAAGTAATCTGTAATAATGGCAAAGTACTAGGAAACCAGAGTGAAAAAATAGTAAGTATCACAACACGAATCACTAGCATAGGAAAATAAGACACTAACAGACTAGCCTTACACCCCATACGGAATAGAAAAACGCTAACTCCCTACTAACCTACAACCCTAACGCTCGACCTCCAGTACACAATAAACATCCAAAATGGAACAAAGCCATCAAATGCCAATGTAAAGGACAGTTCAGCAGTTCAACATTTACTTTCTAACAAGCCTGTATCATATTTAATCAGCTTCCTTCCAAAGGGAAGAAACAGGACTCGTAATTTAGAGCCTCTTCTGTCTTGCTTAGATTCAAGAGTGTACTTCACCAGTTCACCTACTTACCAAATGTTCAATGGCCACACTGACTTCCCAAAGACTTAGGACCGAGGTGAAACATACTGTGCTCCGAAATATAATATTGATTGCAACTTGAAGCATCCCACATTTAATGACACTTTGATATCTTGCAATCTTCCATGAGGACTAAATTGCACCATGTACAGAAAGTAGCCATGACCAATAGAAAAAGAAATCAATATGCCAATAGCAACTTGTATACAATCACCACAAGGCAGAAAGCTAAATGATATGTTTGTCAAGATATGTATCTGTCCTGCCGCTCCTGAAGAAGTCTTGCAGAAGACTTTGCTTCCAGGTAAAGGGAATTAACTTCTTTCAGATCCGCCTGTAAAAGAGAAAAGGTAAGTAACAATTCCCCCCAACTCCATATTGATAAATCCAAAACGAATTTGATTGGTCAAGACTTGATAGCTAAGATCTGGCCAAGTATCGAGAGAAACTTCCATCAAGATTGCTTGATATATCATAAAAGAAACTGCCAAGACTTATAATAAGGCACGCAACAAAAATTCATCAAAATAGCAAAACCTGTATCATTTCAGCTGGACCATAAGTTTCAGTTCTTGTAATCACCAACCGATCTAATAAGTCAACTGGAATGCCATGTGGACTAGTCATATCTGTCCCTCGGCAAAGAAATTTGTTAAGTTATAACTGACTCATCCTATACATCACATACAATTAAGGTGTGCATAAAGCTAAATTCTCTAAAGAGAGAACACAATTTACACCAAGCTAAACAAATGGAAATTTAAAAGTCAGGGACTAGTTTAATTTTCCAACATAACCACCCAGAGCATGTATTTAATAGCAGAATAAGATACAACAAGTTTAGCGGTGATGTGCTGATTTTGATACTCTCGTATCTCTAGCAGCTAAAAAGCTATAACCAAAATGGCCTATGTGAATATTTGGATGCGTAAAACCACATAAGGCAAAGAGTGGCTTTCTACAGTATTTTCCATATATTTCTATGGATACAAAATTGATGTAATGCAGAAAATAACAAGCACGGAATATTCTACAAGCACTATATTACAATATGCAATAGTTAGATATCAGATGCAAGGGGCCAGAAAGAAGCTTCAGTTTACAGTTGTCAGAACATCAGACAATCAAAGAAGTTAATAAAATGGATAACATGATAATTAATTTTTAAGCATGGCATGGAATAGAACCTCTTACCTTGTGGGGCTCGTATTAAAGAAAACCAAAGAAGAAAATAGGAGGTGTCTAACTTTGTTGATGTAATTATGGCCAATATTTTGGCTAATGGAGTCCATCTCACATAAGTATAAGCATTTTTGTAAAATGTAGACTTTGTTGGCAATATTCTTTGGGACCCAAAAATATTGCATTATGTGGTGGACATCATTTGCACAAGTTGTATCTCTTCTTTTACACCTAAGAGGCCAAGACTTTTTTGCCTATAAAAGGGAAGGCAATTAGTTCATTTTAGACACACCAACAAGACTTGAGTCTTCATTTCTTGTTTCTTCCTTTCCTCCTTTATTAAGAGTATTTTGTATGAGAGTTAGTGTTGGAAAGCACTTGTGTGAACCTTCTCTTTGAAGTGATCTTGTGAGTTTATTCTCTTAAGGTATTTGGGATTAATTAGAGTGTTTACTCTAATTTTGTACTCTTATTGTTATAGTGGAATTGCCCCTCTCTACTTGTGGACGTAAGTCACTTTGACCGAACTACGTTAAATTTGTGTCTTCTTTATCTGCTTTAATTGACGTTGTTATCAACTTCTATTTTCTTTGTTATTGTTATTATACCGCTGTTTGGCTAAATTCCGCACTACCCGGGTTCCCGATCCTAACAAATTGGTATCAGAGCCAGATCTAACCGGGTTAGTTTCAATAGCCAAAATGACTCTAACAAAGACCTATGTTGAGAAATTTGGCCGAAGTGCAAACTTCAGAATGTGGCAATTAAAGATGGAAGCTATCATAATTCAGGATGGCTTAGACTTGGCGTTGCAAGGAAAGGAGAAGAAGCCGAATAAAATGACGGACGAGGAATTTGTCATCATAGACAAAAAGGCAAATGCAAGTATCATTTTAAATCTCTCAAATGAGGTTTTACGTGAAGTTTCTATAGAAACCACAACTAAAGGCATGTGGGAAAAATTGAAAACCTTATATATGAAGAGAACGGTGGAAAATAGACTTTACCTGAAGCAGAAGCTTTATACAATTCGTATGGGTGAAAGTACCTCTATTTTCTCTCTTCGGTTGTTCATATCATATACCAATTTGTTATGGATTTGAGTAATATAGATGCTGAAATTAAAAATGATGATCAAGCTGTGTTACTGCTTTATTCTCTACCCCCATCTTTTAAGCATATAAGAGATACTATGCTTTATGCAAAGGATAATATCTCTTATAAGGATATTAAATCTATCTTAAAATCAAAAGAACAGATAGATAGTGATATTACTGGGGAAGCTAGTGGAACTCAAGCGGAAGTTGGCTTGTTTGTTAGGGGCAAATCCGACTCCATATCCAGATACAATAATTTAGAGTGTCGCTATTGTCATAAGAAAGGTCACAATATCTCCGAATGCTATAAGCTGAAAATAAAGAAAAGCATAAGGAAAGGAAAAATGAGCACAAAAATAATAACACTACCGAAGCAAGTGTAGCTGCTGATGAGACTGAGGGAACTATTTTTTTAACAACTAATAATAGTTTCAAATCTAACAATGAGTGGATTTTAGATTCAGGTTGTTCTTATCATATGTGTCACAATCGGTATTTATTTACCACATATGAATCTATTGGATGTGGAGTTATCTTGATGGGCAACAATGCTGCCTGCAAAGTTTTTGGAAAAGGTACAGTCCGAATCAAAATGCACGATGGTGTGGTGAGAATTCTCACTGATATTAGACATCTTCCTGACTTGAAGAAAAATCACATCTCTTTGGGCACTCTAGAATCTCTTGGGTGCAAGTACACAGGTGAAGGTAGAGTTCTGAAAGTTTCTCATGGTGCTCTTGTGATCATGAAAGCACACAGATTTGGTTCGTTGTATACTTTATTGAGATCCACTGTTATAGGCCCTACTACAATTTCGGTATCAGACAACTTGTCTGATTTTGATGGCAATAAATTTTGACATATGCCCATTGGGGTTTTTGCGGAGAAGGTGGAGAAAATTTACTATATCAGCCAAAATTAGGCCAAGGTGAAGATTTGTAATTATGGCCAATATTTTGGCTAATGGAGTCCATCTCACATAAGTATAAGCATATTTGCAAAGTGTAGACTTTGTTGGCAATATTCTTTGGGACCCAAAAATATTACATTATGTGGTGGACATCATTTGAACAACTTGTATCTCTTCTTTTATACCTAAGAGGCCAAGACTTTTTTGCCTATAAAAGGGAAGGCAATTAGTTCATTTTAGACACACCAACAAGACTTGAGTCTTCATTTCTTGTTTCTTCCTTTCTTCCTTTATTAAGAGTGTTTTGTATGAGAGTTAGTGTTGGGAAGCACTTGTGTGAACCTTCTCTTTGAAGTGATCTTCTGAGTTTATTCTCTTAAGGTATTTGAGATTAATTAGAGTGTTTACTCTAATTTTGTACTCTTATTGTTATAGTGAAATTGCCCCTCTACGCTTGTGGACATTGGTCACTTTGACCGAACCACGTTAAATTTGTGTCTTCTTTATTTTCTTTAATTAACGTTGTTATCAACTTCTATTTTCTTTGTTATTGTCATTATACCGTTGTTTGGCTAAATTCTGCACTACCCGGGTTCCCGATCCTAACAGTTGACAACTTTTTATTGAAGAAAATGGGAGGTGCCTAATTTTGTTGATAACTTTGTTGAAGAAAATGGGAGGTGCCTAACATTGTTGAAAAATTATAGGACTAAATCAACAACAAAACATCTTCTTTGTAGTAGTTGAATGACATCTCTTATTATAAATAAAGGCCTCTATTCTTCATTTCAGTTACCCAAAATAAGAGAGAAGCAATAAAAGTTAGAGAGAGTAATCCATAAATTGTAGTCTGTGAGATAAATAGTGAGTGTGAGTAATATTGTAGTGAGGTGTTTATAAATAAAGAATGTTATTTCTTTCAAAATTATAGTAGTCTATTGACACTACTAAATTATAATATTATAGTGGTTATATTGCTCCGCTCGGGTAATATATTTTACCCATTAAAAAAGTTGGTGTCATTGTTACTCTCTTGTGTTATTATTATTTGTTGTGGATATTATTCCAGAGCGGGATTATTATTTTTCTCAACAACTTGGTATCAGAGTTATGGCAAATAATGGTACGCTGTCTTTTCAGTAACCCCGTCTCACAAAAGATAATTATGAGAAATGGTGTCTACGTTGAAAGCCATTCTTGGCTCTCACGATATGTGGGAAATCATAGATAGAGGGTATGCAAAACCCGATAATGAGAAATCTCTGCCTCAAAATAAAAAAGATGTCTTGGCAAAGACAAGAAAGAAGAATCAACAAGCCCTCACACTCGAGAAAGTGGCAGATGCTACCACCTCAAAGGAAGCTTTGGAGATTTAACAAAATTCTCTTCAAGGAGCTGACAAGGTGAGGAAGGTAAAACTTCAAATTCTAAGGGCTGATTTTGAAGTTTTAAAAATGAAAGAATCCGAATGCATTTCAGATTATTGTTCAAAAGTGAAGGCTATTGTAAATCAATTAAGAAGATATGGGGAGGAGGGGGGGACATAAAAGATGTCCGTGTGGTAGAAAAGATCTTTCGTACTTTAACACCTAAATTTGATTTTGTGGTGTGTGCTATTGAGGAGTCTAAAGATTTAGATTCTATGATGGTAGAGCAATTGGAGGGTTCTTTACAGGCCCATAAAAAAAAGATCAAGAGGAGACAAGAAGTGCCATTAGAGTAACTTCTTAAAACTCAGGCATCCTTCAAAGATTATGGAGGTGAAAAAAGCTATCGAGGGAATGGACGGGGACGAGGTCGTGGCAGTCATGGATGAGGAAGAAGCAATGCTAACAACTTTAACAATGAAGTTAAAATCCACCAGACATTCGGAGGTCGTGGTCGTGGACATAGAGGAGGAAAAAGACGTGGCTAATACCAAAAAAATAATGGACAAAGGTATGACAAATCCAAAATTGAGTGTTATAATTGTCATAAATTTGGCCATTACTCTTGAGAATGTAGTAGCAATGTTGAAGAAAAAGCTAACCTTGTTGACAACAAGAAAAAAGAAGTTGAGTCAACACTGTTGATGACACTCAAGGAAGAAAACAGGATGATTGCAGCTCGTGGTATTTGGACAATGGGGAAAGCAATCATATGTGTGGATGCAAAGAGAAGTTTGTGGAGATCAATAAAACGGTGAGGGTTAATGTGTCCTTTGGAGATACCTCAAAGATTCATATTGAAGGGATAGGTACGATTCTGATCTCCTATAAAGATGGTAGTCACAAGTTAATTCAAGATATTTATTATGTCCCAAAATTAAAAAGTAATATTTTGAGTTTAGGCCAACTTTTTGAAAAGGAATATGACATCCACATGAAAAATATGCATCTTTGGCTTAGAGATTCAAGTGAAATTCTAATTGTTAAAGTGCATATAGCTAAGAATAGATTATTCTCTCTGAATCTTAAGACAATTGATGCAAAGTTTTTGAAGGCTAATGTGCAAGATGAATCATGGTGTTGGCACATGCGATTTGGGCACTTAAATTTTGAAGCGCTCAAATCAATGGGAGAAAAGAACATGGTGCATGAGATACCATCAATAAGCCATCCCAATCAATTGTGTGAAGCTTGTCTTCTTGGAAAACATGCAAGGAAGAGTGTTCCAAAGGAGGCCATGTCAAGATCAACCAAGCCGCTTCAGCTTGTTCACACTGATGTGTGTGGACCAATCAATCCACCTTCCTTTGGTAAAAGTAAATACTTTCTACTTTTCATTGATGGCTTTAGTAGAAAGACTTGGGTTTATTTTTTGAACCAAAAATCTGAAGCTTTTGCTACTTTTAAAATTTTTAAAGTACTTGTAGAAAAAGAAAGTGGCTATAAAATAAAAGCTTTAAGGTCCGATAGAGGAGGCGAATTCACTTTAAAAGAATTTAATGACTTTTGTAAATCTCATGAAATTCGTCACCCTCTAACGGTACCTTATTCACCCCAACAAAATGGAGTTGCAGAAAGAAAGAATCGAACGATTCTTAATATGGCTAGATGTATGTTAAAAGCTAAAAATATGCCCAAGGAATTTTGGGCAGAAGATGTATCTTGTGCAGTTTATTTGAACAACAGGTCTCCAACAAAGAATGTTAGAGATCAAACCCCTCAAGAAGCATGGAGTGGAAGAAAGCCAAGTGTCAAGCACTTGAGAATCTTTGAGAGCATAGCTTATGCTCATGTGCCACATCAAGGGAAAGTGAAGCTTGGCGATCGAAGTGTCAAGAATATGTTTGTTGACTATGATATGAGTTCAAAAGGCTACAAGCTATATAACCCAAGTAGCGGCAAGATGGTGGTAAGTCGCGATGTTGAATTTGATGAAGAATTGGCATGGAACTGGGAAGCTCAGGAAGAAACTTCATATGATTTTATTCCATACTTTGGCGATGAAGAAGAACCAGAGACCGTGGAACATGTGCAGGATACAACTCCATCTCCTTCTCCAACAAATGTTGCATCTCCCTCTTCTCAAGAAAGTTCAAATGAACAACCGCAAAGGAAAATGAGTATTCAAGAGCTCTATGAGGACACAGAGGAAGTTACTAATTTTGATTTTTTATATTGTCTCTTTGCTGATAGTGAACCAATAAACTTTGATGAAGCTGTTGAAGACAAAAGGTGGAGACAAGCCATGCAGGAGGAGATCGAGTCAATAGAGAAGAACAACACTTCCCAAGGGTCATCGAGCAATTGGAGTTAAAAGGGTATACAAGGCAAAGAAGAATGCTAATGGAGATGTGGAGAGATACAAGGCACGACTTGTGGCTAATGGCTGCAATTAAAGGCAAGACATTGACTATAAAGAAGTCTATGCACATGTTGCCTGCATGGAGACGATTCGTTTGCTTTTCTCTTTGGTGGCGCAAATGAAGTGGAAGATCCATCAACTAGATGTCAAGTCAGCTTTTTTAAATGGCTATCTTGAAGAAGGAGTCTATGTTGAACAACCATTGGTATTTGTGGTCAAAAACCATGAAGATAAAGTGTTGCGGTTGAAGAAAGCTTTATATGGATTAAAGCAAGCCCCACGAGCATGGAATAGTTGCATCGACAAGTATTTTCAAGAGAATGGGTTTACTCGTTGTCTCCATGAATATGCTCTTTACCTTAAAGTTCATACTAATGGATATATCTTACTTGTTTGTCTTTATGTTGATGATCTTATTTTCACAGGTAATAACCCAACTTTGTTTGAAACTTTTAAGAAAGATATGTCTCGTGAGTTCGAGATGATAGATGTAGGGCTCATGTCATACTACTTGGGCCTAGAAGTGAAGCAAATGGAGGATGGAATTTTCATCTCTCAAGAAAGCTATACAAAGGAGATCTTGAAGAAGTTCAACATGCTCGATTGCAACCCCGTGAATACAGCGATGGAGAGTGGGACAAAATTGTCCAAGTTTGATGAAGGAGAAAATGTGGATCCCACATTTTTCAAAAGTCTTGTGGAAAGTTTGAGGTACTTGACTTGTACCATGCCAGATATACTCTTTGCAGTTGAAGTAGTAAGCTGCTTCATGGAAGCTCCTACCTCCACCCATTTGAAAGTCACTAGAAGAATTCTTCGTTACCTAAAAGGTACGATCGACTTTGGGTTATTTTATTCTTCTTCTAATGATTTCAACCTTATGGGATTTTATGATAGTGAATATGCGGGAGATATTGATGATAGAGAAAGCACAACTGGCTTTGTGTTTTTCTTGGGTGATTTTGTTATTTCTTGGAGTTCAAAGAAATAGTCCATAGTTACTCTCTCGACTTGTGAAGCCGAATATATAGCAGCAACATCATGTACCTGTCATGCTATTTGGCTAAGAACATTATTGAAGGATCTCAATTTGCCACAAATTAAAGCTACAGAGATTTGTATTGATAACAAATATGCACAGGCACTCGCCAAGAATCCGGTGTATCATGATCGAAGCAAGCATATAGATACAAGATATCACTTCATCAAAGAGTGCATTGCCAATAATGAAGTCAAGCTCAAATATGTGAAGTCTCATGGTCAGACTGCAGATATCTTTACAAAAACCTCTTATGTTTGAGGATTTTCAGAGATTAAGATCAATTCTTGGAATGAAAAAGAAAAATCAAAATTAAGGGAGAGATTTGTGGGGCTCATATTAAATAAAAACAAAGAAGAAAATGGGAGGTGCCTAACTTTGTTGAAGAAAATGGGAGGTGCCTAATTTTGTTGACAACTTTGTTGAAGAAAATGGGAAGTGCCTAACTTTGTTGAAAAATTATAGGACTAAATCAACAACAAGACATCTTCTTTGTAGTAGTTGAATGGCATCTCTTTCTATAAATAGAGGCCTCCATTTTTCATTTCAATTACACCAAAATAAGAGAGAAGCAATAGAAGTTAGAGAGAGTAATCCACATATTGTAGTCTGTGAGATAAATAGTGAGTGTGAGTAATATTGTAGTGAAGTATTTTAAATAAAGAGTGTTATTTATTTCAAAATTATAGTAGTCTCTTGACACTACTAAGTTGTAATATTATAGTGGTTATATTGCTCCGCTCGGGTAATGTATTTTACCAATTAAAAGAGTTGGTGTCATTGTTACTCTCTTGTGTTATTATTATTTGTCGTGAATATTATTCCCGGACGGGATTATTATTTTTCCCAACATACCTGACATTACAGATACCTCTATTTGTGGCAAAAATCACAATTGGAGATAGTGACTCTCCACAGCATGATTCAAGTACGAAAAGCATTCCATATCAAGCATATATACCTGCACACAAAACTTGTGCCATTAACCAGGCCTTTAAAAGCATATAATGCCTAAATAGACATGAAATATATACACTAAAAATGAACCTCATCAATGAATAAGACTCCAGGAACAAGTTCTGCAACACCTTCATCAATATAGCGATTAATCACCTGCAAAACAAACCCATATGACACATTATGCTAAGTTCTAAACCTATGTGTTCTACTAGGCATATGAACACATCTATGTTTATCCTACTAGATGTAACTCCAGGCATTATAGACCATAATCAACAAGCATGAGGCGGATCATTTGGTTATCGAAAGCAATAATTGGAACATGGCAAAGTACCTTGTTGATCTCTTGGCACAACAAGTCAGTAATTTCAGTTTTCCTAGGTATAATATGGCCATTAATTTGGCTTATTTTCAAGTGGGGGTCAAGTTTTCATGACATTTATTATGACATAATATCCACTATTAGGCCAAGGATTTCTTGCTTTAAATAGAGGAGCTTCTCCTCATTTGTAAATACACCAATTCAAGAGCTTTTCACTCTTGTCTTTCTATTTTCTGCTTTAGTAATTAAGAGTATTTTGTAAGAGAGTTGAGTGTTGTGAAATACTTGTGTGATCCCCTTTCTTTTGAGTGATTTTGTGAGGTTATTCTCTTGGAGTATTTGTGACTAATTAGAGTAATTACTCTAATTTTGTACTCTTGTTGGTTTAGTAAAATTGCTCATCTCCGCTTGTGGATGTAGGTCACCTTGACCGAACCATGTTAAATTTGTATATTTTTTTATCTTCTTTAATTGCCGTTATTATCAATTTTCATTGTCTTTGTTATTGTCATTATAACGTTGTTTGGCTAAATTTTGCACTACCCAGTTTTTCGATCCTAAAAAATTGATATCAGAGCCGGATCTAACCGGGTTAGTTTAAATAGCCAAAATGACTTTAACAAAATCTTATGTTGAGAAATTTGACCGAAAAACAAACTTTGAAATGTGGCAATTAAAGATGGAAGCTATCCTAATTCAGGATGGCTTAGATTTGGCACTGCAAGGAACAGAGAAGAAGACGGATAAAATGACGGATGAAGAGTTTGCCGTCATAGACAAAAAGACAAAAGTAAGTATTATTTTAAATCTCTCAAATGAGATTTTGTGTAAAGTTGCAGTAGAAAGCTCAGCCAAAGGCATATGGAAAAAGCTGAAAACCTTATATATGAAAAGAACAGTAGAAAACAGGTTTTACCTAAAGCATAAACTCTACACTTTTCGTATGGCTGAAGGTACCTCTATACTTACGCATCTTGATACTTTTGATTCTCTTCTTATGGATTTAAGTAATATAGATGCTGAAATCAAAGATGAGGATCAAGCTATGTTATTTCTTATTTCCTTACCCCAATCGTTTAAACATATAAGAGATACTATACTTTATGGAAAGGATAATATCTCTTATAAAGATATCAAATCTATTTTGAAATCAAAAGAACAAATAGATAGAGATATTAGTGGGAACCAAGGGGAAGACTTATTCATAAGAGGTAGATCCAATAAGAAAGATTCAAGTAGTGAGAGACCTAAATCAAGGTCAAAATCCAGATACAGAAATGTCATAAGAAAATATTGTCATAAGAAATGTCACATTATTTTTGAATGCTTTAAATTGAAAAAAAAGAAAAGCATACAGAAAAGAAAATTGAGCGCAAAAATATTGACACTGCTGAAGCAAGTGTAGCTGCTGATAAGACTGAGAGAACTATTTTTTAGCAACTAATAATAGTTTCAAATCTAACAATGAGTGAATTTTAGATTTGGATTGTTCTTATCATATGTGTCCCAATCGGGATTTATTTACCATATATGAATCTATTGGAGGTGGAGTTGTCTTGATGGGCAATAATGTTGCCTGAAAAGTTATTGGAAAAGTTATAGTCCGAATAAAAATGCACGATGGTGTGGTGAGAATTCTCACCGATGTTAGACATGTTCCTCACTTGAAGAAACATCTTATCTCTTTAGGCACTCTAGAATCTCTTGGGTGCAAGTACAAAAGTGAAGGTGGAATTATGAAAGTTTCTCATGGTGCTCTTGTGATCATGAAAGCAAGCAGATCTAGTATATTGTATACTCTATTGGGATCTACTGTTACAGGTGTTGCTGCAGTTTCAATATCAGATAAATCAAATTCTGACATCACCAAATTAGGGCATATAAGTGAAAAAGGTCTTTCCATCCTCAGCAAAGGAGGTCTCTTATGTGGCCAAAGTACCGAAAATATGGAGTTATGTGAATATTATGTGTTCGGGAAGTAAAAAAGAGTCAGCTTCAAATCTCCAGCGATTCATCGAACAAAAGGTACTTTGGATTACATTCATTCAGATCTTTGAGGTCCTTTACGTACCTCATCAAAAGGTGGTGCCAAGTATATGTTAACTTTCATTGATGATTATTCAAGGAAAGTTTGATTTTATTTCCTGAAAAATAAAAGTAATATTTTCTTAAATTTCAAACAATGAAAAGTTTTGATTGAGAAGCAAACAGGAAAACATGTTAAGCGGCTTAGAATAGATAATGGCTTGAAATATTGTAATGATGAATTCAACGAATTTTGCAATAATGAAGAAATTTCTCGACATCGTACTGTGAGAATGACACCACAGCAAAATGGTGTGGCAGAAAGGATGAATAGAATTCTTTTGGAGAGGGCTCGTTGCATGATTTCAAATGCTGGGTTGACAAACGCCTTTTGGGCGGAAGATATCTCTACAACTTGTTATATTTTCACCCGAGTTCCTTCTGCACCTTTGAACTTTAAGACTCCAAAGGAAATGTGATCAGGTACTTCTGTTAATTATTCTGATTTAAAGATATTTGGTTGTCCTGCATACATGCATGTAAATGATGGAAAATTATAGCCAAGGGCTAAAAAGTATATTTTTGTGTATGCATATGGGGTGAAAGGATACCGACTATGATATCCTGATCCCACGACACCAAAATTTATAATTAGCAGAGATGTAACATTTGATGAATCCTCTATGTTACATTCTAGAAAAGAGTCTTCTAGTTCTTGTAATACAGTTAAAGGAAAGAGTACACAGAAGCAGGTAGAGGTTGAGATTGGCATTCCTTCTGAGCCAAGTTTATCAACTTTGGAGCAAAATGCAGTTGAAATTCCTTAAGTTGAGCCAGAAACTGAAATTTCTGAAGTTGAACTAGAAGAAGAGGAGTGTTCTATTGCCAAACATAGACCAAGAAGAGAAAGTAAACAATCATTAAGGATTGAAGATTATGCTGCATTTGCTTTTTCAGTTGCACAGGAAACTGATGAAATTGGAGAACCATCAAAATAATCAGAAGCAGTTTCTGGTGCTGACTCAGCCAAGAGGCTGATTGCAATGAATGAAGAAATTGAGTCTCTTCACAAGAATGGTACTTTGTCTCTTGTGAAGCCGCCATTACGAAAAAGAATTGTTGGTTGCAAATGGGTCTTCAAGAAAAAGAATGGCATTCCAGGGGTTGAAGACGCAAGGTATAAGTCACGATTAGTTGCAAAGGGCTATAGTCAGGTACAAGGAGTTGATTTTAATGATATTTTCTCACCTGTTGTTAAACATAGCTCTATTCGTGTCTTGCTTGCCTTAGTTGCCATGTATGATTTGGAATTAGAATAACTTGATGTTAAGACAACTTTCTTATATGGCGAACTTGAGGAACAAATATACATGCATCAACCCGAATGATTTGAAATTGAAGGAAAAGAAGATCATGTTTGCTTGTTGAACAAATCCTTATATGGATTAAAGCAATCTCCAAAATAATGGTATAAAATATTTCATTCCTTTATGTTGGGTCATGGTTATTCAAGGAGCATGTATGATAGTTGCGTTTACTTCTGAAAGTAAAATGATGGTTCATTTGTGTACTTATTACTTTATGTTGATGACATGCTCATTGCTGCTAAGGATTTAACAGAAATACACAATTTGAAAAGTCAGCTGAAAAGTGAATTTGAGATGGAAGATTTGGGAGCAGCTAAGAAAATCCTTGGCATGGAGATCAAAAGAGATCGAAAAGCCAACAGGCTATTCCTGACCCAGAAGAAGTACTTGGAGAAAGTATTGGAGAGGTTTGACATGAAAGATGCTAAACCAGTTAGTACTCCTCTTGCTGCTCATTTTAAGTTATCAGTTGCTCAGTCCCCGCAGTCAGAGAAAGAATAGAGATACATGGCACATGTTTCTTATTCCAGTATAGCCGACAGTATTATGTATGCAATGGTTTGTACACATCCACACATTTCACTAGCAGTGAGCGTGGTAAGCCGGTATATGGCTTGTCCTGGTAAATCACATTGCCAGACTGTGAAATGGATTCTCAGATACTTGCGAGGTACTTCAAACACATGTTTGGAGTTTGGGAGAAATTCTAACACTTTGGTTGGTTTTGTAAACTAAGATTATGCAGGTGATCTTGACAAAAGAAGATCATTGATATGCTATGTATTTTGCATTAGTGGTTGCGCTATTAGTTAGAAAGCTACATTACAACATGTAGTAGCTTTATCTACTACTGAAGCGGAATATATAGTCGTGACTGAGGTGATAAAAGAAGCCTTATGGTTGAAGGGTCTATTTGCGGAACTCAGTTCACACCAAGGTAGTATTACCATTTTCTGTGATAGTCAAAGTGCCATTCACTTGAATAAAGATCAGATGTATCATGATAGGACGAAGCACATTGATATAAAGTATCATTTTATCCGAGAAACTATTGCTGAAGGAAAAGTCTCTGTTTAGAAGATCAGCACTAGAGACAATGCTGCTGACATGTTCACAAAACCTCTTCCAGTGTCCAAGTTCAAGCTTTGCCTGAACTTGATTGGCATTTATGAAGAATGATTTTGCCCATTGGGGTTTTTGCGGAGAAGGTGGAGCAAATTTACTATATATAAGCCGAAATTAGGCCAAGGTGGAGATTTGTAATATGGCCAAATTTTCATGACATTTTCCATGACATAATATCCATTATTAGGCCAACGATTTCTTGCTATAAATAGAGGAGTTTCCCATGACATAATATCCACTATTAGGCCAAGGATTTCTTGCTATAAATAGAGGAGCTTCTCCTCATTTGTAAACACACTAATTCAAGAGCTTTTCACTCTTCTCTTTCTTTCTCCTCCTTTAGTAATTAAGAGTATTTTGTAAGAGAGTTGAGTGTTGGGAAACACTTGTGTGATCCCCTTTCTTTAGAGTGATTTTGTGAGGTTATTCTCTTGGGGTATTTGGGACTAATTAGAGTATTTACTCTAATTTTGTACTCTCTTTTGTACTTTTGTTGGTATAGTAAAATTGCTCATTTTCGGTTGTGGACATAGGTCACCTTGACCGAACCACGTTAAATTTGTGTCTTCTTTATCTTCTTTAATTGCCGTTATTATCAACTTGCATTGTCTTTGTTATTTTCATTATAACGTTGTTTGGCTAAATTCCGCACTACCCGGTTTCCTAATCCTAACACTAGGTTTCGTCATTTGACCCATTAAAGACAATACATCTTGTCCTCCTTGAGGTCGTGCATTTGCAGCATCAAAATCATGCATGCAATGTAACATCCTGGCAGAAAAGGAACATTAGATCCAGAAATGTAATTATATACGGATATTTTCATGTCCCTCGCAACACATTTCCCTCCTAATAGGCCAGTTAAGTAATGATATGCTTTTTAGCAACCAAAGCTACATTATTTGATTTAAAAAACAGGTAATATTTGATCACAACATTTTTTTTGGATAAGAAAATTTGATTACAACCTTGAAAGAAATGGCACCAAAGATCTCAATTGGCTAGAACAAACTTAAGTGAAACCCTGAATATAGATGATAACCGACATTGTCCTCTATAAATCCTCATTCCAAATATAGTACAAAGGTAATTTGTTCAATCAACCACTTTACTACACCGTTAACTATGTCAATTCCTTGTCATCAGTCATCACTATATCTATCTAGGGATCCATGACATGACTCCTACAATTGGTATCTAGAATTTCACTCATCAAAATTATGAAGTTTACGGAGAGAAACTAGATCTTTAAAGCATCAATAAATGAGACTGCATACAAATGAAACAAACCTGGACTATCTCCTTCTTCTTGTGAACCTCTCGTTTAGGAAGTGGAATGTGCTCTTCTGCCTCGAGATCAAATTCTGTAGCAAAAGTGATGTTTGCTTATCTTATATTTTAGTATTTTAATGCTAAAGTATACTATGTTTGTGCTTAATTGAGTTTATTTTAAGTGTAGGTATTTTAGAGATGAAATTGAAGCAAAGTAGAAATTTTATGTGTATTGTATATACTACAAGAATGAATTCATGATTATTTAATTATTGGATAATGATTAAAGTTTAATATTACAAAAGAAGACAAAAGAAACAATTGCAAAGAATTGAGAAGTTAAGGAAAAGAATGAGAAATGAACCAGAAGTTAGACACCAATTGAAAGAACGCCCAAGCAGATGTGAAACGCTACTGGATTCAAAGCTAGGCCAGCGCCTCGCGCTGGTCTGGACGTTGTGGTGTGTGATTTTTTCTATTTCGTCCGAGACAAGGTTATTTGGGTCCTACACGGCCCCAACTCATCCTAAACCTAATTTAGAGGATATATAACAAACATTGAAGGGGAATTCACGTGAGAGAAATGTTATTTACTTTGTATTACTGTAATAAATAATAAAAATTATTAAACTTTCTGAAATAGAGACAGAAACAGAAAGTTAGTAGAACCAATTGCACGAAATAAATTCTAAAAAAATAATATTGTAATAAATCGAGCCCACTGAATGCACAATGTGTCCTTAAGGAAATTATTTCCCCTAAGTACCCGAGGTGTTGGAATATTATCCTCCCAGGATAGAACGATTTAACTCACCAGCGTATTGGTACCAAAAACTCTGGTGAACTTCAAACCACTCAATGGTCGCAAAACACACTAGAAAATATTGTGCAGAAGAAGAAGAAGATCATTAGAAAATTTAGTAAGTAAAGATCCTGGGATTCAAGGCATATTTATAGATCATTTGGCACTGTTTCTGAAAAGGTTTGCAACCTTTCAAAAACAGCCATAGGTGGGAATATTTCTGTTGAAATATCGCGGAAAAAAATAGAAAAACGGATTTAAAATAATTCGGAAAAGAAAATGGGTCTGACCGGGTCGCGGGTCATGTGTTATTTCGGATTAAATTTTTGTTAATTAATCAAATAATTTAAAAGAATTTTGTCTAAAAAGATTAATCAATCAATCTTTGACCAAATCCTAATTCGAAGCCGAAGTCGAGCCAAGCGAGCGACGACGACGACTGCACGAGGCTTGCCTTCTTCTTAACTCTTTAAGAGCTAGAAGAAGAACAATTGTATATATACCCTTCAAAAATCTTTTCTTCCTCCAATATGGGACAATGTCCCTTTGCCAAGAAGGGAAACTCAAATATTTTATTTTTTCTCCATTTTCCATTCACCCTCTTTTAGCTACACCAATCTTAAAATTAAGCTAAACCAAGCTTAAAAGCCCAACAATCCCCCACATGAATGGGGAATGGATATAAAATAAAGGAATGCACGAACGCGTGTGTGTTTTACATGCAAGAATTAATTGCATCTGGATAAGTAGGTTTCCATTTGAACTTTCCGTAGTGAAGTTATATCGGATATACTCGGTCAATCGGTAGATTTGATATCTTTGAACCATCGAGATTTGTTGTATACCTAGACAACATAAGTCACACAATTAACCCTTAACTATTTATGGTTCTCACGGTTGTGTTCGTTTCAGCCATGAACACCGCCTGGTTTCATGAGTGCTTAGAGAATGGGCCTTTACTTTCATTGCTCTTGAAGCGACTTACACTTCACACTCACATAGGTGATTTCTAAATGTGTAATCCTACAGACACACTATCTGGTCATATCCTGCCAGACTTAGCAAATCATTAAAAAGCTTTAAGTTTTTTTGACTCAGCAAAAAGCCATAATGTTTTACCTTAATTTCTGAACATTGTCTTCATCACGCGAATGAGTTGAGTTATTTGATAATGTTGAACCGTCTTTTATAACTTTGTTTGATCTCTTTGAACCTAGCTCTTGGGATCTCCAGTCTGCTAGGTAGAGTTACCGCCATGATGACTTGTCCTAGGCCTTAATCTCATTCTCTTTGATGATCTTTTAACTGCCTCTCAAGATAGGCCTTTTGTAAGTGGATCCGACACATTATCTCTTGACTTTACGTAGTCAATCGTGATAACACCACTAGAGAGTAGTTGTCTAACAGTATTGTGTTTCCGTCGTATATGACGAGATTTTTCGTTATACATAAGGCTCCCTGCCCTACCAATTTCCGCTTGACTATCACAATGTATACAAATAGGTGACTGTTACAATGTATACAATAAATTCCGGAGCCATTCAGCTTCTTCACCGGCCTTATCTAAAGCTATGAATTCAGATTCCATTGTAGAACGGTCGATACACGTTTGTTTGGATAATTTTCAAGATATTGCTATATCCCCAATTGTAAAAACATATCCACTCGTGGATTTAACTTCAGATGATCCAGTGATCTAATTAACATCACTATATCCCTCGATCACGGAGGGATATTTGTTATAATGCAACGCATAATTTTGGGTATGTTTGAGATACCCCAAAACTCGTTTCATTGCCATCCAATGTATTTGATTGGGATTACTTGTAAACCGACTCAGTTTACTAATAGCATATGCTATATCTGGTCGCGTACAATTCATGATATACATCAAACTTCCCAATACTCTTGGATAGTCCAGTTGTGAGTCACCTTCACCTTAATTGGAGTCTTGGCAATTTTGAAATACAAATACTTGAACTTGTCAAGTACCTTTTTAATGTAGTGAGACTGTGATAATGCTAGACCTTGTGGAGTCTTGTGAATTCTGATTCCTAAGATCACATCAGTAACTCCTAAGTCTTTCATGTCGAATTTGCTAGCCAACATGCACTTAGTAGCATTTATATCTGCCATGTTTTTGCTCATTATCAATATGTTATCAACATATAAACAAACAATGACTTCATATCCTGGAGTGTTTTTAATGTAAATACATTTGTCACACTCGTTGATTTTAAATCTACTTGCCAACATTGTTTGTCAAATTTGGCATGCCATTGTTTGGGTTCTTGTTTAAGTCCATAAAGCGACTTAACAAGTTTGCACACTTCCTTTTCATGTAAATCTCTTCCTCCAATTCTCCATTTAAGAAAGTTGTTTTAACATCCATTTGATGTATTTCAAGACCATACATGGCCGCTAGTGCCACTAACACCCTAATAGATGTTATCCTCGTTACTGGCAAGTAAGTATCAAAGTAATCAAGGCCTTCCTTTTTTCTTTAACATTTGACAACAAGTCTTGCCTTATATTTGTCAATAGTGCCATCGGCTTTCTTTTTCCGTTTAAAGATCCATTTCGAACATAAAGGCTTATTTCCCGGAGGAAGATCAACCAATTCCTATGTATGGTTATGATTGAATCTCACTATTGACTGCCTCTTTCCAAAATGCTGAATCAGAAGATGACATAGCTGCTTTAAAAGTTTGAGGCTCATTTTCAAGTAAGAATGTCACAAAATCCGGTCCAAAGGAAGTAGATGTTCTTTGATGTTTGCTACGCCTTGGATCTTCTACACTTGGAGTATTTTCCTTTGGTTCTTCCCGAGGTCGTTTAGGTCATTCACTTAACGACTCGCATTCAGTTTTATACGGATAGATGCTTTCAAAGAATTCAGCATTATCTGATTCCATTACCGTATTAACATGAATACCAGGATTATCGGATTTATGAACCAAAACCCGACATGCTTTACTGTTTGTAGCATATCCAATAAAAATGCAATCTACAGTTTTTGGTCCGATTTTAATCCTTTTAGGTAAAGGAACTTGTACCTTTGCTAGACACCCCCACACTTTGAAATATTTCAAGTTGGGTTTTCTTCCTTTCCATTTTTCATATGGAATAGATTGCGTTTTGCTGTGGGGTACTCTGTTGAGTATTCGGTTAGCTGTAAGGATAGCTTTCCCCCACAAACTCTACGGTAATCCAAAACTTATTTAATAAAGAATTCATCATTTCCTTTAATGTCCGATTTTTCCTTTCCGCAATTCCATTGGATTGAGGTGTGTAAGTTGCAGTAGTTTGATGGATAATTCCATATTCCGAACATATTTTTGCAAATGGAGATTCATATTCTCTACCCCTATCACTTCTAATAATTTTGATCTTTTTATTCAATTGATTCTCCACTTCATTTTTGTATTGCTTAAATGCTTCAATTGCTTCATCCTTACTATTAAGAAAATAAACATAACAATATCGAGTGCAATCGTTAATAAAAGTAATAAAATACATTTTCCCACCTCGAGATGGTGTCGACTTCATATCACAAATATCAGTATGAATTAAGTCTAAAGGATTTAAATTCTTTTCAATAGACTTATAAGGATATTTTACAAACTTAGATACAACACATATTTGACATTTTGATTTATTACACTCGAATTTAGGCAATACTTCTAAATTAATTAACTTCCGCAAGGTTTTGTAATTGACATGTCCTAAACGAATATGCCATAAATCATTTGACTCCAATAAATAAGAAAAGGCTGAAATTTTATTCATACTCTCAATAACCATTACATTTAGTTTGAAAAGGCCATCTCTAAGGTAGTCCTTTCCAATATACATTTCATTCTTGCTTACAACAACTTTATCAGAAATAAATACACATTTGAATCCGTTCTTAACAAGTAAAGAAGTATGTCCCGACCCAAACTAACCCCTGTCGTGATGGCGTCTATCGTGGAACTAGGCAAGCCGACTCATTTCTAAAACAAACTGATATTTTCATTTCAAAGATAATTTCAATATTATTTAATATAAAAACCTTCGTAAAGGAGTTCAAATCAAAATAAAAGTGCGGAAGGAAAAGCCCGACATCGGGGTGTCACTAGTCATGAGCATCTATTATAATTTGTCTAACAATATCAAGGCTAACTCAGCCTGGAAAATAGATAAATACAACTAGAGGAAGATAAGAGGGGGAAAAGCAGGGGTTGCGATCGCCAACAGCTACCTTGCTATCTCCGAGAAAATCGGTAACCAGAAAAAAAAATCAACAACCGCTACCGTGTCCAACTATACCTGGATCTGCACACAAGGTGCAGGGAGTAACGTGAGTACGCCAACTCAGTAAGTAACAACAATAAATAAAGACTGAGCAGTAGTGACGAGCAATAAAGCATATAACGTTCATATCAGGAAATCTCAGTAAAGTACAACATGCTTTAAAAATCAGTGTTTGATTCAAATCATCTTGTTTAAACCTGGTTCCAGTAAAAATCTTTTAAAGATATTTTTCCAACGGTTTTTCAAACAAAGACTCAATGCAAAGGTGAGAAAACAAATAATGAAATCATAGACAGCCCCTCGGGCAAAACATCACTCATATACAGCCCCTCGGGCAAATCTCACAGTCACTCGTGCCACTCGGGCATACCTCACAATTACTCTTGCCACTCGGGCATAACTCACAATCACTCATGCCTCCCAGTTACTCAGCACTCGGCACTTGCACTCAGTAGGTACCTGCGCTCACTAGGGGTATGTACAGACTCCGGAGGGGCTCCTTCAGCCCAAGCGCTATAATTTACAAGGACAACTCACGTGCTACATGGACAACTCACGTACTATAATAATAAATATGTTGCAGGCGGGCAGCCCCGATCCACACTCATCCTCACAAATCAGTCCCTCGGCCTCACTCGGTCATAAACCTCTCAAGCCACTCGGACATTTCAGTAAAACAGGGCATTCGGCCCAAAATATTTATATGCATCAAAATAGAGTCATAAAATTGAGTTATGCGGTAAACAAGTATAACATGACTGAGTATAGATTTTCAATCGAAAACAATGAGAGGGTGGTAAGAAATAGCCCCTAAGGGTCCAAACAACATTGGCGCAAGGCCCAAACGTGACATTCAGCCCAATTTACAGAAATTCTTTCTAAAACATATAAGTATCATATGGTTTCAACAAAATATGCAACTTTACAGTTGCTACAGGGCGGACCAAGTCACAAATCTCCAATGGTGCACACCCACATGCCTGTCACCTAGCATATGTGTCACCTCAAAATAGTAGAATGATACAAAATCTGGGGTTTCGTACCCTCAGGACTAGATTTACAATCGTTACTTACCTCAAACCGGTCAAATATCTACCCCGCAATGCTCTTGCCTCTGGACTCGGCCTCCAAATGCTCCAAATCTATTCACAATCAGTACAATACCATCAATATACGCTAATAGAATGAATTCCATAAGAAAAGCTTCAAAATTAGACCAAGACCCGAAATTGACTCAAATCCGGCCCCCGGGGCCACGTCTCAAAATTTGACAAAATTCATAAAACTATAAAGCTCATTCACTCACGAGTCTAACCATACCAAATTCATCAAAATCTGACATCGTTTGGTCCTTCAAATCCTTAAATTACTCTCCAAAAATTCCAAGACCTAACCCCTCATTTTCATTAATAACAATGATTAAACAACTGAAAAATCACTATATATACGAGTATTAGGCTCAAGTAACTTACCTCAATGAAATCCCCTTGATTCCCTCTTCAAAACCCTCCAAAATCTCCAAAAACCGAGTTGAAATTGTGAAGAATGACCAAAAATTCGCGAAAGGTTCAAATTATGCCTTTCTGCCCAGCAAAACCGCATCTGCGGTCCAGATAGCACACATGCGGCCTCCGCTTCTGCGCCCAAAAGCCCGCATATGCGGAAGTCACTTAAGGTCCTAAAACCCGTACCTGCGATCACCTCTTCGCACATGCGGTCTCGCAGGTGCGACCCCTCATCCGCTTCTGTGATAAAACCCCAGGCTTCCAAACCCCGCACCTGCGAAACTCGCACATGCGGTTCCCAACCCGCAGGTGCGGCCACACCAGAACAACAGCACCAGCTGCATTTTTCCAAATTCAAACTTCCCGTTAACCTTCCGAAATCATCCCGAGGCCATCGGGACCTCAACCAAAAATACCAACAAGTCCTATATCAACATACAGACTTAGTTGAACCTTCGAATCACTAAAAACAACATCCAAACACCAAATTACCCTCGGATTCAAGCCTAAGAACTTCTAAATTTCTAAATTCGGCAACCGATGCCGAAACCAACCAAACCACGTCCGAATAACCTCAAATTTTGCACACACATCACATGGGGAGGATTTTTTCGGTGGGGTTGGCTGGGGTTTTCTCACCGGAACCTGAGGAGCCTGCTGGTGGTGTTGCTTTTCGCACAACACTCACGGAAACAAAGATGGCGCAAATCAGATTTAGATGTAAAGCGAATATTTAGATGTTTTTTTCTTCATAATTTGACACTCAAAGTCACCTTTTGAAAAGATTGGCTAAACAAAACGTGCTTTTCAAATTGTGTGGCCACATGCAAGCTGCTATTCTCCCCAAGTACTTCTTTGACAATCTATTTTGGCAAAAGTGTTTCTCAAAATAAGTTGATTTTGGAAGATTGGCCAAATGTGCCTTTACTGGTTTTTCGTGTATTGCTTGCTTTCAGCTTATGTATGTGTTTGATTATAAGGTGATTTGAATTTTCATAATTTCCAATTGCTAAGTCAATATTTTTCTTTCTGTTCGTGTATAATGGAAAAGCTTGTTAGTATCTTGTGGAACTGTCTAACTGATGAATCTTCTTCCCCTGGCTGTAGCTCTTTTGGCGTACGAACCTACTCCAACCTCCGTAATTCCATTCCGACCCTGATATCAAATTTTTCTTTACCGACCGAAATCGCCAAATTTCTAATTTTGCCAATTCAATCCTAATTCTACGACGGACCTCCAAATCACATTTTGGACGCACTCCTAAGTCCAAAATCATCTAACGGAGCTAACGGAACCATCAAAATTCAAATACGAGGTCAAATGCAAAAGAGTCAAATTTTGGTCAACTCTCCCAATTCGATTCCGAAATACCTGCGACCCAAAACCGACGATTCACACAAGTCAAAGTACATCATACGGAGCTACTCATGCCCTCAAACAACCGAGCGAAGTGCAAATATTTAAAATGATTGGTCGGGTCGTTACAAAGTAGAAACTAAATTCTCCCTAATAGTAGGAACATAAAGAACGTTGTTGAGCGTTAACACCTTGCCGGAAGTCATCTTCAGGAATATCTTCCCATAACCTTCAATCTTGGCTGTTGCAATATTTTCCATGGAAAGCTCTTCTTCGGGACCAGCAGTAGAGTAAGTCGCAAATACTTCTTTGATAGCACAAACATGTCGAGTGGCTCCAGAGTCAATCCACCACTCCTTCGGATTTCCAACTAGGTTACATTCCGAAAGCATTACACAGATCATCAATGTCATCATTCTTCTCCACTACGTTGGCCTATCCCTTCTTCATATCCTTTGTGACCAGTTTTTCCATAATTGTAGCAGCTACCCTTGAATTTCTTTTTGTTCTGCTCCTTAGTATGTCTAGAAGACCTCTTTCTCTTCTTACTTTTTGGAGCAGTCTCCTCAATGATATTAGCTCCCATGATCGTTAAATTTCCACGAGACTTCTTCTCGACTGTTTTGTTATCTTCCTCAATCTTGAGACGAATCACAAGATCCTCCAACATCATTTCTTTGCATTTGTGCTTAAGATAGTTCTTGAAATCTCTCCACGAAGGAGGTAATTTTTCAATCATTGCAGCCACTTGAAATGCTTCATTCACTACCATACCTTCAGCAATAAGGTAGTGAAAAATAAGTTGAACCTCCTGAACTTGGATTCCAACAGTTTTATTGTCTATCATTTTATAGTTTAGAAACTTGGCAACCACGAACTTCTTCAAGAATGCATCTTCAGTCTTGTACTTCTTCTCAAGTGCGTCCCATAATCCTTTCGAAGTATTCATCGCACTGTACACATTGTACAAGTCATCCTCTAAAGCACTTAAGATATAGCCTTTGCAAAGAAAATATGCCTGTTTCCACGCCTTAACAATCATGAATTTCTCGTTGTCCGGCATGTCCGCAACAGGCACTGGAGGTTCTTCACTGGTGAATTCCTGCATACCAAGTGTGGTAAGCCAAAAGAATACCCTTTGCTGCCATCCTTTGAAGTTAGCTCTAGAAAATTTCCCCGATTTCTCGGTCGGTGGAACAACAGTTCGGCTTGAAGAGGCTATCGTCGTTGTCGCAACACTCGCAGAAGGATTTCCATTATCAATTGCCATTTCTCACTGTCAATAATAGAAGAGTTCAATTAATGGAAGAAAACGGAATGGTAAACAATATTGTAATTAACAATAACCAGTACGTTTAATAAATAAAAAACCAAAGTTTTTATATTTGTTTCACAGAAAACGATGAAATTTTTATGTTCTTTAAATTGTTTATGAATTTCAATACTCGGATGAAGTTTTTATATCTTCAAGTTCGAATAGTAAAATTCAGAAGGAGTAAAAAACTACACAGGTTTTAATCTCCACAAACAGAATACAGAATACAATAAAATAATTTTCTTAAGATTGTTATTCACTCTGTATTACTGTAATAAACAATAAAAATCATTAAACTTTCTGAAATAGAAACAGAAACAGAAAGTTAGTAGAACCAGTTGCAAGAAATAAATTCTGAAAAAATAATATTGGAATAAATCGAGCCCACTGAATACACAGTGTGTCCTTAAGAAAATTATTCCCCTCAAGTACTCGAGGTGTTAGAATATTATCCTCCCAAGATAGAACGATTTAACTCACCAGTGTATTGGTACCAAAAACTCCGGTGAACTACGAATCACTCAATGGATGCAAAACACACTGGAAAATATTGTGCAGAAGAAGAAGAAAATCATCAGAAAATTTAGTAAGTAAAGATCCTCGGATTCAAGGCATATTTATAGACCATTTGGCATTGTTTCTGAAAAGGTTTGCAATTTTTCAGAAACAACCATAGGTGGGAATATTTCTGTTGAAATATTGCGGGAAAAATAGAAAAAAGGATTTAAAATAATCCGGGAAAGAAAACGGGCCGGACCGGACCGGGTCGCGGGTCATGGGTTATTCCGGATTGAATTTTCGTTAACTAATTTAATTAATTAATTAATTAATAGAAAGAAATTTTATCCAAAAAGATTAATCAATCAATCTTTGACCAAATCCGAAGCCAAAGCCGAGCCGAGACGAGTGACGACGACGACGGCCGAGACTTGCCTTCTTCTTAACTCTTTAAGATCTAGAAGAAGAGCAATTGTATATATACCCATCAAAAGCCTTTTCTTCCTCCAATATGGGACAATGTCCCTTTGCCAAGGAGAAAAATTCAAATATTTTATTTTTTCTTTATTTCTCATTCACTCTCTTTAAGCTACACCAAGCTTAAAATTAAGCTAAACCAAGCTTAAAAGCCCAACAGGTACACGAACCACTCTTGGAGGAGACTTACAACTAGTTTTTTCCCTTCCCTTCCTTTAATCTCATAGTTTATTAGTTATAGAGTTTTGGGTGTTACATAAGCGTTGTAGTTTAAAGCTTGAATTGTTCTTATTATTTTATTATATTGGTTTATTTATTCAATCTTGAAATTAATTATTTGATTGCTTGATCACCAATTAAATACTATCTATGAATCTAGGATTGAACTCGGGAGAGGGAATTCTAAATTGTGTATAAGATTGAGTAGAGCAAGATCTTGAACTCGAGCATCGAGAACGGATTTGCGGTTAGAATAGGAATATACCTAATTGCCTTGTTTGGTTATTATACGGAATTATTAATGCGTTCTTGTTAATCCTAATTCCATAGGAATATAGGCGTTAGGTTAACTTGAATAGGCGAGTAGTACTTCGGGAGAAGGCTACGAGCAATATTAACCCTGTCAATCAATAAATCAGATATATTAATTAGACGATTTAAGTGAAAAACTCAACGGGATTGTTAGCTAACCCATAGCTCTGGAATATTTTCTCCCGTTGAATTCATCTCTAAGATTGCAGACTTGATTTCTTAAATTTCTTATTTTTTGACTCTAGATTAGTTGTAGTTAATAATCTTTAGAAAGTGCTTGAATAGATTAATTATGTTAGTTTAATTTAGTAAATAGTTAATCACAAATCCATGTAGGTACGATATCTGGACTTACAATCCTATATTACTTGCACGACCACGTATATCTGCGTGTGCGTTTGGGAGCAACAAAAAGCATCATTCCTACCCACTCTTTTAAGTGCTCCACTATATGCTTCAATGTATATGACATCACCAACAGCTACCTGCGCGCAGGGGCGGATTTAGGAGGGCAGATCGCCTAAAATTTACACTGTATATATGAGATAAAATCTGTTTTTTACCTCTATATATTAAGTTTTGAACCCCCTTGACATACCCCAAAAGTGTAGCTTAGTGGTCAAGGAGATTCAAAATCTTTGAAAGGTTATAGGTTCAATTCCCACTAGCTACGATTATTTTTTCTTAAACCCCCTTCGCAGAGATCCTGCCTCCGCCACTGCGCGTATATCATGGAGACAGGAGATGTGAACAGGAAGACAATGAATCACAGCAGGATAAGCATAGATGGCGTCAAACTAAATTATGGACAATGTGCAGTTCGTGTACCAAGATTTTGAACACGATAATCTCACACAGTCACTAAAGAAAATGTACCAAAGTAATTGAAATTGGTTTTGCATGTAAAAAGAAAGTGGTAACCCTAATCGGTGGAGATGACCAATTTTTAGAGATTTAAATATAATCTGGTACATCCATCACGTAATAAATCGAAGGGTGAAATTTATCCTTTAATTAAATATTAATTACGAGCTTTATTATATTGAGTCATATACATAATAGGAAAAAATCCAACAATTCCCTCTCAAATGCCTTCTCAAAAAATACGCCAAAAAATGACATTAAACTAAATAAACTGACACCACCGAAGAAATGGTCCAACGTAAATTTAATATTTGGATGCTAAGAAGGTAGAGGCGGCTCAAGCGTATGTGGGGCCTAAGGCGAAAGTTTAATATGGGGCCTAAGTATTTATAGGAACGTTATAATATATATTTTTATTTAAAATCCATTCTTCTAGCTATTGGTGCCAAGATAGTTTTGAATAACCGGATACATATTTTCTTGTTGACATATTTATATTTTTTTAAAAATTAAACAATATGTACAGAGTAAAATTAATAAAATAATAAATAACAAATAAAAATAACACTAGATAAAGTTAGAATGATATTACCCACTGACTGATTCATGAAGTTTGAAGACTTTGATTCTAAAATATTTAGTTGTTGGCTTGTTGGAGTCTTGAAGAAAGAAAGAAATCTAATAGAAAGAACTAAGAAGATGAGCATGAATAAAGAGGAATGAAGAAACGTTGGGTTGGGATTACATAGGAAGAAGAGTAAAAAGTTGAGTTGTCAAATCAAATCAAAGTAACAACTATTTTTTTACTATTTTAAGTTTTACTTTATTAATATATCTAAAAGTTTTTTTTTATTTTTATAAAAAGTATAAAAGTATTATATATATATATATATATATATATATATAGTTAAAAAAAAAACCTATAAATCTATAAAATATATATTATTTCTAAAAAATAGAGCCCTCAAAATTGGAGGCCTAAGACACTTGCCTTACCCCATACACTGCTAGCCTCCGTGTAAGAAGGATGGAAAGCAAATACTATTCCCTAATCATTCTTTTCAAAGGGGAAATTTTCCAATAAAAACTTAGAAGATTCGTGGGACCCAAAACAGAGTATCCAATATGTGGTAAATTTAGTTTTATTCGGATTTTAAGCTTTACAATTGTTTCAGTCTTCTCTTCTGTTCTTGCCCAATTTTTCATATAGAGTAAACAAAGCAACAAGATTTTCATATTGGTGATGCAAAGCAGGACACGAATCTTTTCCCTACTCCTTATGAGTTAGAAAAAGCCCTGAAGATCACCCATTCCTTTTCTCCTCACCAATAAACCCATTTTACCGCTTCTTGGTTACATTATACTACTAGTACTGTTTGCAAGCATTCGTGTGATAAGAGAAATATGGGTCATTTACTGTTTGTGCTTTTTGTTTGTGTTTCTTGGTTCAATTTGCTTGAGTTTTTTTCTGGTGTTTGTATTGTGCTTCCTCGTGTCCTATATATTTACTTTTGGCAGTAAATAAGTGCAATTACCATTTGTTACGTATGATTTTAATTCATCGCGGAGAATTTCTCTTTGCTATTGAAATATGGGAAGATCATTTATTGATCGGTCCGTGAGCAGGGATGAAGCTACACTCCGGTAAGGATAAGGGTAGTAAGTGGGCGGGACCGGCCCGAGACTGCGGACCAAACGGTCTTCTGGGCCTAAACGGGCTTGAATCGGTTAGAACCGGTTAAATGGGTCTGGTCCGGTCTTCTGGGCCGGTCCCAATGGTCAAAAAAAAATTTTAAAAAATCTGCCCGTTTAGGCATTTTAAAAATAGTCATTGGGTCTACCAAAATAGTCATTTAATCCCTCCCCCAAACTGTGTTTTAACTCCAAACTTTTTATAGTTATATTTTTTCCCTATTTTCAACTATAAATACCCTTCATTTTTTTATTTTTCTCACAAAATCATCAATCTCTCTCTAATCTTCTTCTATAATTGCTACTATTACTTATTTTATTGTTACAATTTGTGAAAAAATTGTGAAGTTGGTGAATTGAAATCTTCAAGTATTTAACGATAATTAATTTTTAATAAGTTGTTCGTCAATTCGGTAAACTCGTTCTAACTCTTAATTTTTAATATTATAGTTTTGTTATTTTATTTATTTTCTATTATTTGATTAATTAAGATGGTTTCCTTAAAAAACGTTTTTGGTAAAAATAAGAGAAAATCCAAGAGTGGTGAATCTAGTGGCCAATTTGTTCCTCTTCCACTCCCCCCGGCTCCCCGACCCAAACCCCATATCCATCCTACACCTGCTATTCTTGATAGTGATAATAGTTTATTACAATTTACTGAGAGTCAATTTTGCCATAATGTTGGAGTTGGTGAACAATTAGACCGTGAATTAATGAATGCACTTTATTCTAATCCAACTATTGATGAAAGCAGGAAATAGATTTTGATGAAACCCAACCGGATGACGATACACTCACTATTATGTAACTTGTATTTTGGCACATCTTGATTAGTTTTTTTTTCTTCTCAATGGTGGTATTGGCGCTTTGTTGTGCTCATTCCATACAAGGGAGGAAGACTAAGAAAGATATTGTTATGTTTTTCTAATGCTATAATAAAATTATAACGCATTACTTTGAATATCTCATTACAATATTTTTGTCTTTAAATTTGAATTAAAAAATTTAGGTCATAATTTTATAATAAAATTTATAAGGAATTGCCTTAGATATTTTTATTAATATCTTTTTTTCTCTAATTTCTATAAACTTTTAAAAAAAAATATCTGTTGGGCCCACTTATACCCATTTAACCCGCGGGTCGGGACCATTTAGTCCGAGATCATTAGTTCGTGGGCTCGGGTCCGAACCGGTTCCTACAAAAAGACCATCACGACACCAGATGTTGAAAGCTTAAATTATTGCTCTACATAGTATCTAAAGTTTTTCTTCCTCCCGTTTCCATTGAGGATATTGATTCATTGGTATTAAAATCAAAAGCAGTACATGAGCATACGCTCAGCAAACGTATAAAGTGGGCCAGACTTTAGCTGATCCTCTTCTTCACATTTCGGGTTTCTTATGAAACAAAGTCAGAGATAACGTGCGTCTACTCCAATACATCTATTGCCTGGCCTATGAGATATTTTGAAGTCGACAAACTCTTAAATAATCTAGCTAGTCCTAATAGTAATAGATATGGATAAGATATCAATAAAGTTGCTCGTTATAATGGATCTCCAAGGGAAGGGTGGAAAAGGCAAAGGTGTTACCGGGTAAAAGAAATGAAATGAAGGGAAAAGGCAAATGTGGAAATTTTCATTCTCCTGTTTTCTAGACTAGATTGTATTACTCTAGCTAGTGTATTTTATTCACACATAATTATTCGTGCATATATTATATATATATCTTAAATGTATAAAAATTGGTATAATGTCCATTCTAAAAGTAGAGTTTAATTAGTAGGTAGGGCAAGAAAGAAACAACTCCAATTTTTCCATCTATCCAATTGGGAAAAGGCTTAAAATTGCCCTCGTGGTCTTCGAAATGGCTTATCTGTACCCTCCGTTTGAAAATGAGGTCACATGTAACCTTGCCGTTAAACAAGTGGTCCACTGATACCCTTCTCGACTAACGGCTCCGTTTTGGGCCCTTTGTTTTTCCTCAAAAAATTCACATCACGACACGTGTCCTCCAAAATAATCCTCAATTTTTTTCTTACATGCCCCTCACTTATTTTACCCACCTTTTCCACCCCATTTACCGCATCCGCATCAGATCCCCAACAATACTTCACCACAAAAATTTATCATTCATTAGTCTTTCATTTTTGTAATCATGTTTTCATTCAACCTTTCACCAAGTGATGGAGCTACATTGAAGCAAGGGGGTCAAGCTACGTTTGCTAGATTATTTTATTTTATGTATATTTACTATACGTTGATTCCCTTCACTTTTCGATTTATCTAATTATTTATATTTTGACACTCTTCGATAAAAATTCGAGCTCCGGTACTAGTTACTTTATCTTGATAATTAATGAGACCTAAATATTTGTAAGTGAAATTGCATGTAATATAATTCAACGGGGCATAATGGACGTAAATGAGGGTTTGGGCAGAGAGGGTGACCGTCGGTGGTGTTGGATTTAGCTTTTATAATCAAAGCGTACTATCACACCATTCCTCGCATTTCGAAGAACGTAAGATTGAGAACAACGCAATCATTATTTACATGTCGATCAGATATTTTTTTATTGGGTTAAATTTTATACTACGTATTACTTTTTAACTTTCTAAATTCTTCGATTACTAATAAACTTAGAGATGCTAATAAATTTTAACAACGCAATCATCATCTGCGTATTACTAATGAATGGTAATTTTTGTGGTGAAGTATTATTTGGGGTCTAATGCGGATGGGCTAAAGGGGGTGGGAAAGGTGGGTAAAATAAGTGAGGGGGCATGTAAAAAAAAATATTGAGGGTAGTTTTGGAGGACACGTGTCGTGATGTGGATTTTTTGAGGAAAAACAAAGGGTCCAAAACGGAGCCGTTAGTCGAGAAGGGTATCAGTGGACCACTTGTTTAACGACAAGGTTACACGTGACCTCGTTTTCAAACGGATGGTACAGATAAGCCATTTCGAAGACCACGGGGCAATTTTAAACCTTTTCCCTTAATAAAATAACGTGCCTATAAAATGGCATGAAAATGCTAATTAAGAAGAATTTGAGGATTAAGAAATGGTGAACTATTTCAACGAATATGTGGACCGTCAAGAAATGGGACAAACTCGTATGTCCTGTTATTCCTTGAAATATCCATCCAATTTAAATCGTAATACGAACGAGGGCCTACTTAGGGGGTTATAACTTGTAACCAACAAAAGAGGATGGGCACAAATGACCAAGAACTGGATTGAATTTGCACATAGCTTCCTTTTTAAGTTCGTTGCAAGCCAATCATATTCTAACGAGTGTAAGCAAAGCAAGCATAAAACGATTTTTTTGGTACATACCCACTTTAGATCTCCAAATTTCCTGCGTATCCAAGCAAACAATCAGCTGTAATAGTTCCTCAACCCCCTCCACCCCAAACCCTTCCAATAATTCAACTCTTGTTTGAGAACAGGATCAGTCTTCGACAGAAACTTGAAGATTCTATTTACTTCTTGTAACTAAATGAGTACAGTAATATAGTGAAAAATATTTATAAAATAATATAAATTATAAAATAATTATATGTAAATCTACAAAATTGATGAGTAACCTAATAAAATAATGACTAATTATGTCATCACATATTAAAGTAACTTATTGCAAACAGAGAAAGATATAAGGAAGCAAGGAGGGAGGCGAAATTAGCGGTCACGGAGGCTATGACTGCTGCGTTTGAGCGGCTCTATGAGGAACTGAGAGGCAAAGGTAGGGACAAGAAGTTATTTCGGCTGGCCAAAGCGAGAGAGAGGAAGGCTCGTGATTTGGATCAAGTGAGGTGCATCAAAGACGAGGAAGGTCATGTATTAATGGAAGAGGTCCAGATTAGGCAGAGATGGTAGTCGTACTTTCATAGACTTCTGAATGAAGAGGGGGACGGAAATATCGTGTTAGGGGAATTGGGGCACTCCGAGAGTCACCAAGACTTTAGGTACTGTAGGCGTATTAAGGTGGAGGAGGTCGTGGGAGAGATATGTGAGACGAGCCGGGGCAAAGCGACCGGACCAGACGAGATTCCAGTAGAATTTTGGAGGTATGTGGGTAGAGCAGGCTTGGAGTGGCTAACTGAGCTGTTTAATGTTATTTTCAGGACGAAGAGGATACCAGATGAGTGGAGGTTGAGTACGATGATCGTGTTATACAAGAACAAAGGGGATATCCAGAATTGTAACAACTATAGGGATATTAAGTTACTAAGTCATACCATGAAAGTTTGGGAGAGGGTGGTGGAAGGGAGGGTAAGGAAGGAAGACGGTGTCTATATCAGAAAACCAGTTCGGGTTCATACCGGGTCGTTCTACTACGGAAGCTATCCACCTTTTCAGGAGGTTGGTGGAACAGTACAGAGATAGGAAGAGGGATTTGCACATGGTGTTTATTGATCTAGAGAAGGCGTATGGCAAAGACGCTCTTTGGAGATGCCTGGAGGTGAAAGGTATGCTTGTAGCTTATATTATGGCGATAAAGGATTTGTATGATGGAGCTAAGACTCGGATTAGGACTGTGGGAGGTGACTTAGAGCCTTTTCCGGTAGTTATGGGGTTACACCAAGGATCTGCGCTCAGCCCATTCTTATTTGCCTTGGTGATGGACGCACTGACACACCATATTCAAGGGGAAGTGCCATGATGTATGTTGTTCGCTGATGATATAGTTCTGATTGATGAGACGAGAGGCAACGTTAATGAGAGACCGGAGGTATGTAGGCAAGTCCTGGAGTCTAAAGGTTTCAAGTTGAGTAGGACCAAGACGAAATATTTGGAGTGCAAGTTCAGCGATGTGTCGGGGGAAGCGGACGTGGAGGTGAGGCTTGACTCGCAAGTCATCCCTAAGAGAGAGAGAGTTTTAAGTACCTAGGGTCAATTATCCAGGGAGATAGGGAGATCAACGGGGATGTCACGTACCATATCGGGGTGGGGTGGATGAAATGGAGGTTAGCGTTTGGAGTCCTGTGTGACAAGAAGGTGCCACTGAAACTTATTAAAGGTAAGTTCTACAGAGCGGTGGTTAGACCGGCCATACTGTATGGGGTTGAGTGTTAGCCAGTCAAGAATTCTTATATCCAGAAGATGAAATCAGCCAAAATGAGGATGTTGAGATGGATGTGCGGGCACACTAGACTGGATAATATTAGAGAGGTAGAGGGTGGCCTAAGAAGTATTGGGGCGAGGTGATCAGGCCGGACATGGCGCAGCTTCAGATTTCCGAGGACATGGGCCTTGATAGGGAGGTGTGGAGGTCGAGCATTAGGGTTGTAGGTTAGGGGTAGTTGAGCGTTTTTTCCTCGTTGTTCCGGGTAATGTGATAGTATTTTGTCTAGGACTGTTAGCGGGTTTTTTTTCATCACACTATTTTTATTTTTATTTTTAATTTTTATTATTACCATAATTATTGTCCTTCCACTTATTTGTTGTCTCTTAGGGTGCGATATTATTTGTCTGGTTTCTGTTGTTGTTGCAGATCTTTTGTCTCTGAACCGAGAGTCTCCCGGAAACAACCTTTCTATCTCTCCGGGGAAGGGGTAAGGTCTGTGTACACTATACCCTCCCCAGACCCCACTAGTGAAATTATTACTGGGTTGTTGTTGTTGTATCTTTTATCCTATCTTTATACTGTCAGTATATATGATATAAATTCAAGAAATTAAATAAATAAAATCTTAACCTCCCACCAAATTGAGCGATACTATGCTACTAATTGGTTTCATAATTAGTATTATAGCTTCCAACTTCTCACCTACCATACAGATTTCCTATTTCCCTCTCCATAAAACCCCTATGTTTCTGCCCTATCATAAACAAGCACCGTTCATCTTTCAAATTTCAAACTCCCAAGTCTATTTCTCTCTATATTCAAACCATCCATTCTTGAAAAGGATAAAAAAGAAATAAATATGATGAGCTATCTTGTTTTCTCTCTTTCATTGCTTTTAATTTTCCTCCATTGTTGCACCTTGACTCTAGCCCAAACTTCTGCCGCAGCCCCAGCTCCATCCGGCCCAACCAACATCACAAAAATACTCGAAAAAGCCGGCCAATTCACCACATTTATCCGGCTCTTAAAAACCACTCAAGCCGGTGATCAAATCAACACACAATTAAATAATTCAAACCAAGGAATGACTGTTTTTGCACCTACGGATAACGCATTCTCGAGCTTAAAAGCTGGGACCCTCAATTCTCTGAGTTCTCAACAACAAGTTTCGCTAGTTCAATTTCATTTACTTCCCAATTTTATTTCAATTTCACAGTTTCAAACTGTGAGCAATCCGTTAAGAACACAAGCTGGTGACACTAGTCCCGGCGATTTTCCGTTAAATGTAACGACTTTAGGAAACCAAGTGAATGTGTCAACTGGCATTGTGGATGCTACTGTGGCTAATACGATTTACACTGACGGTGAACTGGCAGTTTATCAAGTGGATAAAGTGCTTCAACCTTTGAATATTTTTGCTTCTCCTTCGCCGGCAACAGCACCGGCTCCGGCGACGTTGAATCTAAAAAAGAAATCTCCGGCAGCGTTGAGTCCCAGCTCCGGCAGTGATGATGCGGTGGTAGATCATTCGGCTGCTGGTGGAGTTAGCGTGCATGGCGTGGCGGTGTTGGGACTTGGAGGTTTCTTGTTTATGTTTTGGTTGTGACGGTTGTGATTGTTCGTAAGTGGTCAAATTGTGGAATCAACGGCTGTGATCGTCAATGACTACATTTGAATAATTCCTCCTCTCTCCTCTTTTTTTTTTTTTTTTTTTTTTTTTTTTTGCTTTCCTCTTTTCAATTTGGATGTTCAAGTGACAAGCTGTAAGATACTGAGAATCAAGTTTTGAAGTTGTCTACATTTATATGTTTTTCATTCATTCTTTGTCTCCTCTGCATTGCCTTGTCTCTTCCGGCTTATTGTATAAATTTACTGCTTGGAAACAAGAAATTAACCCAAGATTATAAAAGAGAAAAGAAATATATATATATATATATATATATATATATATATATATATATATATATGTTTACGTCTGCCCTACACAAATTACGTACCATAGTAAGGAAGATCGTGGTCGCTATGGTCCCTGTATTAGTAAGTTCTTGGAAATATACGTAGCAATGGCTCATTGTTGACCTAAGTAGATTTGGTTTTGATGATTGACAAAGGAACACATGCATGAACTAGGTACACGGATATGGTGTACACAGAGCACGGGCAGATTCAAGCACAAAGCATGCACGTGAAGGGGATAAGCATAAGTGGTTATATCTGATATTCTCTAAACGAAAAGGTTGCATAATTGATAAGGAGTATGACTCCTTACTTGAAGAGAAATGTATCCTAGATAAGGAAAGAGTTAGAAATTGAAGTTAACTAGAACTCTTCCACAAGGAAGAGTTTAGCATTAGAACTCTAGTTAATCTTTATTTACTAACTCTATAAATATCATTGTTGTTCTCTTTTACATGTGACACACACGTACAGAAGTGACACTACTAGAAATCCGCTAAACACCGACCAAAAAAACCGATCAAAGTTGGTCGGTTATGGCCAATTACTGACCAAAACGCGACCATTTATGTGGACGGTATTTTGATGGTTAGAAAGGCATACCGACCAAAGTTGGTCAGAAATTACCGACCAACGTTGGTCGGTCAATTAAATTCAAAAAATAATAATATTGCAAAAACAAACCGACCAAAGTTGGTCGGTTTTTTAATTATGTAATCAAAAGATTCACCATCTGGGAATCAAACCGGGGTCTGTACTGTGGCAGGATACTATTCTACTACTAGAAAATTGGTGTATTTTATTTTAAGACGGTCTTTTATTTGATTTATATTCTTTAATTATATTTTCGCACGAAAATAACCGACCAAAGTTGGTCGATTTTATTAAAAAATAAAATTACCGACCAAAATTGGTCGTTTTTTTTAAAATGACCGGCCGAATTAACCGACCAATTTTGGTTCATTTTTTTAATATTAATTTTTATTTATTTTAATTGAAAAATCGACCAAAGTTGATCGGTTTCTTAAAACATAAATTTCGCGGGACTCAAAAATAGTCTCCCGTATTTTTGCGCCAAAGAAAACCGACCAAAGTTGGTCGGTCGACCTTGGTCGGTTTTTGCCGAATTTCTAGTAGTGTGAAAGCACGAATTGAGAGGAAAATAGCAAGGTATTTTGTGAGCAATTCCTGTGAGTTTTAAGAGTGTGATCGTGAAGTTACACGAACTAGATTGAAGAATTAGTTCTATAAAGAGTTTTATGTGTCTTTCTTTATTTCTAGTTCAAAGTGTAGTAGGCATTTTGAGTTGTACCTTTCAACTTTCTTAGAAGCAAATTATACTTGGTACATGAGTTGCATTATTCAAATTAGAGTTAACTTGAAGTAGACGCAACATCATGTGGCGTGTTGCTACAAGGGTTAGAGTTAATCCTTAGGTTTGCCAAAGGTTGTACTCGAGTTTTATTGTTCAAGTATAGTTAACTTGAAGATAGCCGCAACAGCCTGTGGTTGATTGCCACAAGGGTTAGAGGTAATCCTTAGGTTTGCAAGAGTTTGTAAACGTTGTTGTTGGCTCACAGTTGTAGTAAAGTGTTTGGGAGAAATCCTACTGGGTAGTCGTCGTGGATTTTCACCTTTTGAGCAGGGTATTTTTCACATAAAAATCATTGTGTTCTTTACTTTCTGCATTATTTATTCCGCAACTGTAGTGTAAGGAACACATAGAAGAACCGAGTCCTTCCATAATCTAGTACACGCGAAAATTAAACACCACACAAATCACCCTTCCTCTTGTGCGGTATTGAAGTATAAAACATCAATTGGTATTAGAGCAGGTCATCCTTGAAGATACTAACACATTAGAAAAAGATCACGCTGAGTGCACTACCTGGAATTTGTAAAGAGCAATCCAAGACTAGGCCACCACTATCCAATGATCACTACTATTATTTGTGGAAGGAAAGGAGAAGAGATCACTTATAGATGACTAATTGATGTTTTAAATGTGGTAATAAGAACCACATGATCAAGAAGTGTCCTATGTGGGAAGTCGAGTGGAAAAAGGAGAGATCTAAAAGAAGAAACTAAAAGAAGGAACATGTTCATGATAAGAAGAAATACAACAAAGGGCCATCCAAAGCAATAGTTGCTGCTTGGGAAGATATTTTAGATGAGGACATTGATGATGATGATAATGAACGAGCTCTTATAGCAATTCCAGAATCTGAAGATGAACTTGATGAAGAATTTGAGATAAGTTTTCTGGACCTAAAGGATAAAATTAAATTCCTTTCTAAAGATAAATTATCAGAACTGTTGCTAACTTTAATTGATGAATCTAAGAATTTAAGTTCTGAAAAAGAACAATTGTCAAAGGAGTGTGTCATTTTAAAAGCAAAGTGCAAAAACCTAGAACTTAGGGCTTGGGAAATTGAAAATAAAAATATTGTGTTGAAGAACTAGGTTCATGCACTTGACACATCTGTTCTAGAACTTAGATATGAAAATCTGAAATTGAAGTTAGGAGCAGGTAAAGAAATAGATACTGACACACAACTCTCACTAGAAAAGGATTTAGGAAAGGTAAAAGATGAGCTATATAAAAGGGATGAACTGGTAAGAACTTGAAAGAGGACTTGACTAAGGTTAAGCATGTACTAGATAGAACATGTAAATGGAACAGGTCCTCTAATGCACTTTCATGGCTACAAGAACACCATAGTAGTAACAGAAAGGGACTTGGCTTTGGGAACTCTGCACCTAAATAGGATCCCAAAAGAAATTACCTCACACTCCATGAGAATAAAATTTGCACACACTGTGGTAACACTGGTCACTATAAGAGTGAATGCACTGCAAAAGAAAAAGCAGATCAAAAGAACAAAAAATTTGTTCTAGAGAAAAATAGGCTGCCAAGTTGGGCTAAAAAGAATTTGATTTATCCTTTTACCTATAAAAAGGGACCCAAACTAGTTTGGATATCAAAGACTAACCCCTGATTTCTTTTTGCAGGTCCAAGTGAAGGAGAGCAGCCAAATATGGTACATGGATAGTGGTTTCTCAAAGCACATTACATGAAGCAAGAACCAGTTCCATTTACTTGATGACCTTAAAGGAGGTAATGTCTCCTTTGGAAATGTAAATAAAGGTGAAATAATTGGGGTTGGAAAGGTAGGTAAGTCTGATTCTCACTCTATTGAGAATGTCTACCTGATAGATGGACTGAAGTACAGTCTAATAAGTGTATCACAATTGTGTGATAGAGGTAACATGGTAGCTTTCACCTCTACAAGATAGTTCTGCAGGAAAAAAGTGTGAATAATATATATGTGGTGGATCTATCCACACTTTCAGATAATGAACTCACTTGCTTAAGTGTGTTCGACAATGATCCCCTCCTTTAGCACAGGAGACTTGGACATGCAAGTCTAAGCCAACTCAACAAACTAATCTCCAAGAACTTGGTAATAGAGCTGTCTAACATTAAGTTTAAGGAAGATACAGTTTGTGAGGTTTGTACAAGGGGAAAGTAGGTAAGATCCTCTTTTAAAAGTAAGAAAATGGTAAGTACTACCGGTTCGAAGGGACTGGTCCATATGGATCTGTGTGGACCAATGAGGACAATGAGCAGAGGTGGTAATAAATATATTATGGTGCTTGTTGATAATTATTCTAGGTTTACTTGGACACTGTTTATAACATCTAAAAATGAAGCATTTGACATATTCACTTCATTTGTTAGAAAAACTCAAAAATAACTAGGTAATCAACTTGCATCAATTAGGTCTGATAATGCTAAATTTTTTGAATTTTGTGATGAGTATGACATATATCATAATTTCTCCGCTTCTAGAACTACAGAACAAAATGGAGTAGCTGAAAGAAAGAATAGGACCTTGGACAGAAGTTGTGAACACTACATGCTACATCATAAATAGGTGCATGACTAGACCTCTTGTTGAGAAGACTCTCTATGAGTTACTTAAAGGGAGAATTCCAAATATATCCCACCTTAGGGTATTTGGATGTAAGTGCTTTGTGCACAATAATGGAAAAGACTTCCTAGGTAAGTTTGATCCCAGAAGTGATGAAGGATTATTCTTGGAATATTCTTCACATAGTAAAGCTTATAAGATATATAAAAAAGAATTATATGTGTGAAGAAAGTGTACATATTATTTTTGATGAAACTAACATTCTTTCTGAGAGGTAGGAACAAGATGATGAAGAGATTGAGCTGATAGAAATTCAAATGATGAAGTAACAGTCCAGCCTGAAGCTGCATCACAGGAAGGAACATGTGATGGAATAGGTCCTTCCACCCAAGGTAACCTAACAGGGGGAACTGACTAGAAAGGAACTGATCTTCAAACCTCGAGGGAACCTGTCCATGAACATATCCCTCAGCAACAAAACAAGGAAAGAACATCCAAAGAAATTAACACTCATATTGCAGTATCCACAAAATTAGATTTGGATGAACCTGGTTCATCTGTTGATCAGAAAATGTATAGGAAAATGATTAGATCTTTGTTATATCTTACTGTTGTTAGACCTGACATTGTTTCCATCGTAGACCTTTGTACTAGATTTCAGAAAAATCCAAAGGAGTTCCACTTGAAGGTTGTCAAGAGGATCTTGAGATACTTAAAAGGCACAACTCATTTTTGTCTATGATATCTAAAAGGTAGTAATTTTGATTTTGTGGGATATGCTGATGTTGATTATGCAAGTTTTCTGGTGGATAGAAAAATCACTTCAGGTATGTCACATTTTCTTGGCACGTCTTGTATCTTGGGGCACCAGAGAGCAAATTTTGTGACCTTATATACTGTTGAAGCTGAGTATGTGGATGCTGCCTCATGTTGTGCTCAATTTTTATGGATTAAACAATAGTTAATGGACTTTGAAATTGATGTAAGATGTATCCATATTTTTTGTGACAATACTATTGCAATCAGTATGACCCAGAACCCGGTCTATCACAAAAGAACTAAACACATAGATATTTTATTTTGGGCAAATTATACTACTAGGCATGCCTAGTAGCTATTTTATTAATAATAAGAGTAAAATGAATCATAATGGAAAAGTACAAGTAAAGGGGCTAGCTACAGTAGTGTTGCCTCTATGTCTTGGCTATATAATCACTCCTCTGCACCTCCATTGCATTAAGATAGAAGCCTCATGTAGAGGATCATGGTGTAGCTGCCTGCAAAAGTATCACGAGGGCATATAATCTCATAGCCGTTTGGACCTTCCCAAAGGCATAGAAATATAGCACACACATACTAGGATAAACTTTACCTTACAAATCCTATTAAGGCATAATAAATCTCATCTACTAGCAAGCATGGGAAAAAAGCGAACTGGAAATAACTAAGTACTGTATGATCATCACAGAGTTTATAACATACTCTGTAATGATACTACAAATGATGATGCTTAAAAAATAATAAAATAAAATAAGGTAAAAAATTGTGTCTTTCCCCTCTTTCTTCAACCTTGTGCACTCTTCAATTTATATCTCACTGGTTTCTTCTTTCACTATCTTTAAATATTCTTCAAATTTTATTATTTCTTTTTTGATCTATTAGACCTTGTGGAGGTGGTTGGGTCAACCGCCTTTTGTTTTTCACTTCTCATTGGAGGTTTCCTAATGACAACCTCTTGTGTTACCTTGTCGTCCCAACTATGTTGCCTATAGGGTGCCTTCTTCGTGTTTTTGTTAGATCCATTTCTTATATGTCTAGGAGAAATGTCTCCCACCCTAGCTACATTGTTGAAGCAAGCATCCAGTTGTTCTTCCTCTTCCTCTTCTTCATACCAATCCCGACATATATCCACCCCAAAAAAGTCAATAGTATTGCATCCAGGCACTAGAGGTCTTATCTAGTTTGTCAGATTGTCAAGAGCATTTAACGTATCCATGTCATGAGTTACAAGTACTTGGAGGATGTTTGTTGGAGTCAAGAGCACATAGATGTTACATATCACTTTCTGAGGAATAACTTTGAAAAAGGTTTGATCACTGTGGAATTTTGTGCTACTGATAAGAAAATAGCTGACATCTTCATAAAAGCTTTGAATAGAGATCACTTTGAAAGGAACATCTTAGAATTAGAGATGATTAAGATCACCTAAAAGAAATTGGTTCTAACTCAATGATTGGTTAGATGATTTATGAATTTTGTAAATAATTAGATTAGATATTACCAGTCTCATACTTTTATTAGTATATTCTTGTATCATGTACTAAAATGTCTCACTGATATCTAATGATATGACCCTTATTTTCTTGAAAATAATTAGTCTTACACAAGAGAACTTTTAGTAAAGAACCTGGTTCATCTAGCTTATAAGATATGTATTCTATACTCCGCATAATTTGAAATAACTGCATATGGATCATGATCTGAAAAGAGTCCCACTTTATCCCAAACTCCCTTTTGAACCAATCAGTTACAAACGAACCAGTTTACCACGAGACTCACACGCCATAATTGGCAAAATTTTGTTGAAGAGTCCAATGTCTCTTCAAATTGACACTCCCAAGATGAAAAGACTTCTAACCTCCAAAAGCTGCCGTTATACACTAAACCTCTTTCACTTTAAATTGATCTGACCTTACCCATTTCTTCATTAGTCTCCTCTTCTAAAGATCAAAGCATCAAAACCCTAAACCTCTCCCAAATTCTTTCATCTTTCTACACTGATCAAATGGAAAACACCTCTGAGAAACACAAAAGCTCTGTGAATTCTTCGTCACCACCCAAAAACCTTCAACCACCCAAAACTCCAAGAAAAAGCAAGTTAAGATGATTGCGCGCAAAATACTAGCAAGTAAAGAACATGGCAAGAAGTTGAATGAGAAAATAAAGTCTAGTCGAGCAGAAAAACCACAAAATTCTGATGATCTGGTATGCGACTGAGGGGGAAGAACTAGTTTATTCTAAAACTGAATAGGAAACCTCTAAGTTTCCCACCAATGAGTTTGGTTTTGAAATTGCAGAAAATCTTGAAAATCGATGTGTTTTGGTTGGGTCTATGGCTGCTATTGAAAAGGAAAGTTTTGTTATTGAATACATTGGTGGTTAAAATGAAAAATAAAGTAAAATGAGAGTGAGGGTATTGAAGTAGATGTGAGGCAAAAGGGAGAATAAAGAGTGGTTGGATCTCCTACACCACTCTTGTTGGTTTGACTGAAGAAGCTGGAGAAATAGGTGATGGTTCTGGTGATAGAAGTGCAGTAGATGGACTGGTTAGGTTAAGAAAATGGTTTTATGAGCCAGTTCTTTCTCTTTCTAAAATAGATAAGAGTCCCAATCTGCTGCAAAATATATCAGATAGTTACAATCAAAAGAAGAAGAGCAAAGTTGGAAAGACTGCAGGAAAGGACATGGGTGACACTAAACGAAATTGTGCTCCTTCTATCCTTGTAGAAACTCCTCTCAAAAGAGGAAGAACTACAAGGAGCCATAAGAAGCAGTGTGACGCCAATATAAAAAGGGCCTTAGCTGAGAGTGCCAAGAAAGTCGCTTCGAAAAGGAAAACAAAGGCTGGTAAGTCAAGTGGAGTAGTCCAAATTATGGAGATAAGCCTGGCTCTTGAAGATGAATATGAGGATGTGGAAGTACCCACACCTAATTCCAAAAATAGAAAGACTTCTCAAAAGAATTCTCGAGAAATAGAGGCTGAGACTGAGGGCTCAATTGTGTCTAAAAGTACTAGGTCTATCAAATGGAGCAAAAAGGCTCAAATAGTGGAAGAAAATGGCTAAGGATGTTGAGATTGAAAGGCTGAAGAAATGTTTGGATGAACTAGAGGCTGAGAAAGACTCTCTTAAGTGTGAGATTGCTAAGTAAAATGAGAAGAATGATGGTATTCTTCAAGATACGCTGAAGCTGCTTCAAGCCAAGAACCAAGAACCTGGTCCTTCCTAGTGAGATTTCTCTATTTTTTGCTCATGGTTCTATATTTTTATTTCTTCTTATGCCTTGTGGTAGGATCTTATCAATAAGTAAAATTCACTGCTATTACTCTAATTATTTGTTGATATTTCTTAGATGGCTAATATCCTTAGATTGAAAAAGAAAAAATTGAATCCATGATTGCATTTGAGGTAGCCCAGTGGCCATGAGTGATAATTGTTAAAATCTGGTTACTTACCTTAATTATGCAACTTTTCTATGATGCCAAAAGGGGAAAGATAAGGTGTGCTTTTACTTTGGACGGTGATGTTTATAACCTAATGAACCTGGTCCTTGATGATTTGTGACTTTAAATGGAAAAGTGTTTTAACATTGTGTTTGGTGTAGAACTAAGTTGAAACAGGTTCTATACTTCTGAAAAGCGTAGAGTTTATCATTATCAAAAAGGGAAAATATGTTGACCTAAATGGATTTGGTTTTGATGATTGACAAAGAAACACATGCATAAATCAGGTCCATGGACAGTGTACACAGGGCACGGGCAAATTCAAGCACAAGGCATCCACGTGAAGGGGATAAGAATAAGTGGTTATATCTGATATTCCCTATACGAAAAGGTCGCATAATTGATAAGGAGCAGGACTCCTTACTTGAAGAGAACTCTATCCTAGATCAGGAAAGAGTTAGAGATTGAAGTTAACTATAACTCTTCCACCAAGGAAGTGTAAGGCATTAGAACTCTAGTTCATTTTTATTTACTAACTCTATAAATATCAGTGTTGTTCTCTTTTACAGGTGACACACAATACAGAAGTGAAAGCACGAATTGAGAGCAAAATAGTAAGGCATTTTGTGAGCAATTCTTGTGAGTTTTAAAAGTGTAATCCTGAAGCTACACAAACCAGATTGAAGAACCAGTTCTAGAAAGAATTTTATACGCCTTTCTTTTTTCTAATTCAAAGTGTAATATGCGTTTTGAGTTGTATCTTTCAGCTTTCTTAGAAGAAAATTATACTTGGTACATGAGTTGTATTATTTAAGTTAGAGTTAACTTGAAGTAGACGCAACAACCTATGGTTTGTTGCTGCAAGGGTTAGAGTTAATCCTTAGGTTTACAAGAGGTTGTAAACTCGATTTTTATCACTACTAGAAATACAGACTTTTCCCACGAAAGAATCGGTGGGACATATGTGTAAAATTTCAATATTCAACATTCGTGGGTAATTCCCAGGGAGTTTTCCACTGAAGGCTTCACGAGAATTTAGTGAGGTCACATAGTGTATTTTCCAAGAACGTCGTGGGAAAAGTAAGATAATATAATAATTTAATTTTCTTAAGTATCCCACCAAATCTGTGGGATGTATTAAAAATAATTTAGATATTTATTTATTTTACACATGGAAGCAATGAGAAATATTCGTAACCTGAAAATAAACATATGAACATTCCCATGAAAATTAGTGGAAAATATTAAAATTTTGGAAACAATATGCACAAAATTCCCACGGAGTTGGTGGAAAATCCATGGAAAATCTGGAAAATATTTTTATGGCCAAATTTATTTTTAGAACTACACCACCTGTCAAACAGAAAGTACAACCAACAATACAAGACTAAATACAATTAAGCATTCAAATAACAAATTCAACATGTAATCCAATTCATTTCATATATAACACCTTATTCAATCCATTTCATAAACAATATCCAACTAAACAGAAAGTAGAATAAAAACTCAAAAAATACAGCATTCAATATTCAACATCCAGCTACCATCCAAGACAAACTAATAAAAGAAACTAGTCCTTAGTTATCATCAGATGCTGGAGAATATGGCACAGGAAATGCACCAGATGCTATGAGGGAGTTTATCTGAGACTTGAGACTTTTAACATCACTAGTGACAAGTATTCATTCCATAATTATCATCAATCGACTGATTTTGAATGAACTCCTCCAAGCGTCATTTGAATGTGTCTTGTAAAAAAAATACAATTATTATGAAAGTAAACTTTATTAAAGAAAATTATGCAAGTTAGTATCTTTATTTCTCAAACTTTAAAGTGAAAAACATGGAAACATAAAATGCTTAGTAGTCTAGATGGACTTAATCATTTTAATATGTTTTAAAAATATCTAATGTATGAAACTTACTCGCACATAGACAATGTATCAGTACTTCTAATGGGAAACAATTACTACACCATCTCTTTTGTAAAAATCAATACCCATCAGCCAACTAATAGGCACCACTGGCATATGCTCTCAATTGGATTCTATCACCTTCAACTTCTAAAGAACCAAACACCTATAAATAAATAAAGTCAAATGGAAATGTTAAGCTAAGACAAGAACTCAAATGATAAAATCATTCTCAAATAGACACATTCTAGCACCTAATGAAATAAGCAATGAACTCATTAATTTCTCATCTTTAGTTCAGAAAAATATTTGTAACTAATCTTTTTCTTTTTTTAAATTCAATTAAAAGCTATATTTTTAGATTACTGTGAACAAACCCAAACCCACCCTCATTCATGTACTTTTAAAATAATCTGAAAAATATTCCAAAACGATATTATAATTTAAACTTAGACATTACTCTAGTAACTATATCATAAAAAATATGGCATAATTCAAGGAAACTCTAGTTTTAGAAGATGTTTGTTTGCGGTCCTAGCAGGATTATGCTTGCATTGTTAAATTTGTAGCTACTTTTAAATAAAGACTACATTATTTTACAGTTCTCAAGGAAAGAAAGTTTGTAAATACATAGTACCAATCCATATTAAAAAAAACAGATCTGAAAAATAGACCAAACTAACAAAAATAAACCAACTCAATATTATCTTTTAACAAGCTCATTGTTTTTAAGACGAAATAAATAAAGACTTAGGTTTAATTAGACTATACATGCACAATAGAACAACAACAATTTTTTCAAATCTAGGGTTTGAAATAGCAGAAAATCCCTAAATTTTCAAAAATCAAAATCGAAAAAGGAGTGGGTAAGAGAGAGAGAGAGAGACTTACCTGAAAATTGAGTGAGGTAAAGAATTCGTCGTTGGTGTGGAGAGACAGAGGGAGAAAACACGAAATAGACTAAGAGAAAATTAAAAGGTTATGTGAATAATAATAAAACTTTCCCACTATTTCCGTGGAAAATCTCCATGGGAAAGTTTTCGTTCACACAAATTTTTCAAAATTCAAAATTCAATTTTTTTTTATTAAGCACAAAAATTCAAAATTCAAAATTTTTCGTTCACGTACAGAATCTGTGGGAATATTTGAAAACGTTTTTTTTATTTTTCCTGGGAAATTTTTTTAGTTTTATATAATTATTTTTTTAATGACTTTTCCCACCGAATCTGAGGGAACTAAATTACGCATTTTTTGCGCAAAAACGTTCCCACGGATAGTCAATGGGAAACGTTATTGTTTATTCGTGAAAAAGAAATTTCACTTTTTTCATTGAATTTCGGTGGGAATTACCACTAATATTTTTTCCGTGGAAAAATGCTGTGTTTCTAGTAGTGTATTGTTCAATTTAGAGTTAACTTGAAGAAGTCGCAACAGCCTGTGGCTGGTTGCTATAAGGGTTAGAGGTAATCCTTAGGTTTGCAAGAGTTTGTAAACTTTGTTGTTGGCTCAGAGTTATAGTGAAGTGTTTGGAGGAAATCCTACTGGGTAGTAGGTCGTGGTTTTTTCACCTTTTGAGTCGGGTGTTTTCCACGTAAAATTTCTTGTGTTCTTTACTTTCTGCATTATTTATTCCGCAACTATAGTGTAAGGAACATATAGAAGAAAAAGGTCCTTCGATAATCTAGTGCACGCGATAATTGGACACCACACAAATCACCCCTCTTGTGTGATATTGAAGTATAAAATATCAAGCATTGATATATTAAAAGATCAAAGTTCAACTATGTTAAGACTGATTTATGCCGACTTAACTTGAAAATTAACATAAGAATTAATGATGGTTAAATAATTGGTGTTCGTTCAATCATTTGCTAGCTGGAACTTAGTCCACCTGATCATGCTTTTGGTATGGCCTAAGAAGATGCAAATCCAAAGACTGCCTTCCAATGACTAAGTAATGAATTTGAGTTCAAAGTTGAGACCGTCACATTCTTAGAACAAGAAACTACTACACGTTGACAAGGGAGGCCGTCAATAGTGCATGATCACAGGTGCCAATCAAGTTAATGCCAAACCAAGATGAATTCCGATACCTAAACTGTCACGAACCAATTTTCCCTCCGTTGGATATTGTGATGGCACCTAGTATTAGGGATTAAGTAAGCCTAACAATAATTAAAACAACAATATTATTTAAATAGAATCTCTTAAAATTTTCAAAACCGGTAGTATAAGTCATAAGCTCTACTGAGTGTTTGCTAGAAAACTTCTAAATACAACTGTCCAGAAATAAGAATAAACAGTGCAAAATGAAAACTAGAAGGTGACTCTGAAGCCTGCGAACGCAGCAGCAGGTTTACCTTGAGTCTCCACAGCAACAACCCACACAGCTAGTTAACGAACAAGTATCTGGATCTGCACAAAAATGTGCAGAAGAGTAGCATGAGCACACCACAGCGATGCCCAGTAGGTATCAAGACTAACCTCGGTGGAGTAGTGACGAGGAACAGTCAAGACACCCACTGGTCTAATAAACCAAACAGATATAAGTACATGAATAACAGAAATATGATGTCAACATAGGGACTATGCAATATGGCTCACAATACAGTAATGACATTAAAGCAAGAAAACAACAAGTATCAGCGGAATATCATGAAAATGACGTAGACAAAGTGAACGGAACACGACCTAAATCCGGACTCACGAATACAGCAAGGATAAGTAATAACTCAGTAATTACAACCGCTTTTAGATAAGGTTTTAGTCAACAACTCCACGAGGTACCGAACCTCGGACAATTCTCAACTCACGGGTCTCAAACTTGAACCCTAACACTTGGCATCCTGTGCCCTCATAACACCTCATAACCACACTGACGACTCACGTGCCAATAGAGCCATTCTCACATATAAGACAAGTAAACAAGGGTGAGCATCTATGCTCAACAATATCAAGAACACCTCTTATCCGATAAGAGTGCTTAACTACATGTATGCTTGTGCAAGTGTCCTAACATAGTCCATACCAGCAAATAAGCATAAGGAAGAAGAAGAACGGACAACACGTAAAATACTTTCTCACAACTTTCACAAGATAAAGCTCACACAGGTACGTATACCACTACACAAATATCAACAACAAGAATGCCCCCAGGCCATAAATCATTACAAATCAATCCCTGACACAGTCCACCTTGTCTCGATACGTGTATAATAGTAACATAAATGCCCGCCTTGTCTCGCCACACGTGCATAATAATATTTTCACCTTGTCTTGCCACATGCGCAACCCACACACATAAATATATCCCACATTGTCACGCCGCATGTGCAAATATCAATAGTAATAATAGCATTACAGAAACCTCGTGCAACCCCATAACAACAACTGCACGGCAGAAACCTCGTGCATCACAATAATAACAACCGCACGGCAGAAACCTCGTGCATCACTGCAACAAATACAACAACAACAATGGCAATAATACAAATTATGACAAGTAAATCAACTCAAGAACTTTTAAATCACAGGAAAATATGGGACCAAATCACAAAGAATAACCACAGTAAAGAATGCTAGGCGTAAAGAGAACAACTCAACAAAGGGAAACTAATGTGTATCAACGATCCCACAATATATATTTCAACAACAGGAAAACTAACACGAGTCAAATAATTCCAAATAAAATAAGTCGACTAAGATATAGGATATCTAAAACTTCTTTTAAGGTTGAGAAATTTCTAAGAATTTTTAACAATTTAATTAAGGATAAGTAACGAAAAGATAATCATAACCTCAATTAAGGCTGAACAAATTATAGAATGAAATAATACAAATTCCAACTAAAGATAAGCAGTTATGAAAAGATAGTGTGTCTATAAAAGAGATAACAGTTTCAATTAAGGCACATATGAATCAAGTAATGATAATAGTGGAACATGAAGCAATTTATTCTAATTAAGCAGGTAGATGTGAATCTAGTAATTAAGATATATATATTCATAACAAGAACAATTGTATATTCAATGAATACAAGGACCTAAGAACCCTAAAAGGCCAACTTTCCACAAATAAGTCTGTGCACGCACTCATCACCTCGTGCACACAGGCTAAAATCAGCATAGAAGACTCAAATAGGGAAAGTCCCCCACACAAGGTTAGGCAAGATACTTACCTCGAACCAAGCTCAAACAGTCCGTAAGAATGCCCCTTCCTCAATTATCCGACTCCGAATGGTCCAAATCTAACCAAACACAATTGCATATCATGAATACAATGATAATAGACTCATCTAATTAATGAAATCAATATTTTTACAAAAATTTCGAAATTTGCCCTAAAAGGTTAACCCGGGCCCACGTCTCGGAATCGGGTAAAAATTATAAAATATGAACACACATTCACTCACGAGTCCAACCATATAAGAATTACTCAAATCCGACTATGAATCCCCTTTCAAAACTCGAAATCTTTATTGAAGAAGTTCTTCCAAATTTTCCCAATTTCAACCCCAAAAATCTTAAACTAAATGGAGAAAACAACTATAGATTAATGAAATACAACCAAAAATGAGTTAGGAATCATTACCCCAAAGCTTCCTCTGAAAATCCCTCGAAAAATTTCCAAATTCCGAGCTCTCAAGTCCATAAACGAAGAATGAAACCAAACCCTCGAATTTCTCTTTTCTGCCCAGGCATGACCGCACCTGTGACTAATTAGCCGCATTTGCGCGACCGCGGGTGCGCATGTCCAACCGCACCTGCGCTTCCTCTCGTTTCTGTGTGCCAAAATCCTCTTCTGCAGAGCCGCTGGTGCGCACAAATTCTCCGCACCTGCGGAGACTATCAAGTCTAGCTCTTCTCGCACCTGCGCCTCAATCTTCGCATCTGCGGGCATCGCAGATGCGGAATTTTCCTCGCACCTACGACCCTAGCACTCCTCTACTTTTTCGCTTCTGTGCTTGCCTCTCCACATGTGCGCTCTCGCATCTGCGGTCTCTTTACCACAGGTGCGAAAATACCAGAAGCCTGAAGACTTAGCAGTAACACAAATCAAACTTTTAATCCGTTAAGCACCCGAAACTCAAACGAGCCCCTCGGGACCTCAATCAAACATACCAACCAATCCTAAAACACCATACGAACTTAGTCGAGCCCTCAAATCATATCAACTAATGTTGAAACTACACATCGCACCATGAATCGAACTTATAAATTTCAAATCTTTCAACTTCTAAAACTCGTGCCGAAATCTATCAAATCAATCCGGAATGATGTCAAATTTTGCAGGCAAGTCCCAAATAACATAACAGAGCTGTTCCAACTCTCGGAATCGCATTCCGACCCCGATATCAAAAAGTCCACTTCCGGTCCAAATCTCCAAAAATTTGACTTTCGTCATTTCAAGCCTAAATCAGCTACATACCTCGGATTTACAGACCGGACACGCTCCTAAGTCCAAAATCACCCAACGGAGCTAATGGAATAGACAGAACTCCATTCCGAAGTCGTATTCACATAGTTTCGACTACGGTCAAAATCCTAAGACTTAAGCTTCCGTTTTAGGGACTAAGTGTCCCAAATCACTCCAATACAACCGGTAACCGAATTCAACTACGTACGCAAGTCAATACACATAATATGAAGCTGCTCAGGGCCTTATGCCACCGAACAAGACTTAAATTCTCAAAACGACCGGCCGGGTCGTTACATAAACTTAAATGGTTAATTCGTCTATATCCCTGCTTCAATTTAAGCGGCATGTAACTGCATTTTCTACACATACTCGGGCCGTTAGCCCACTTTTTTCTCTTCTTCTTAGTTGCAAAATAAATTTATTAAATTTATTATTGTTTTGACAATTTGATGATTAAGGGTTTGTTCTTTATGATATTTGAAAGTTATATTTCAAATTTGAGCTCATTTGAATTAGATTTGAGCGTTAAATCATGTGTTAGATTGTAGAAATTCGATAAACGAGTTTATCTTTCAAAACTTAAGATTTAAAATCTAAAGTTGCATTAAAGAGATCGAACTACTTAAGATTCGAATTTTTGAAGTTGCACTTGAAATATAGAAGAACTTCCGATTTGATTTCTGAAGTTGCATTGAAAAGATTGAACTACTTCATATCCGAGTGGGTACATTTTGTAATTTTTTGTGCAAGGCGGGTATAACTTCAATAGTGACCACAAAAGTGAGTATATATGAAAAAAAGGATTTTTTACCTCATATAGCAAAGGTTGATACCTTATTTATTTTAAATAAACACCCTTTTAAAAATTTATATTCCATAGCTGCCTTTTGATTTTTATAGCCAAATATCTATTTATGGTCACCTCCTACCCTTAAGCCATAAAATACGCTTTGTATTATTTTTCTCTCATTTTTTTAGTTTTTTCTCCACCATCTCTCTCTCTCTCTCTCTCAAAGCCATAAAACTCATGGATTCTCTCTCATCAGTTCATCTATCGACCGTTCTTCCTCCTGGAAAGCATCTCCGCCACCACTACCATCAGCGGCGAATCTCCGCTCTTTCTTCTCATGCCAAGCCAAAATCATCGTTTCCTCAATTTCGGATACCAAGAAGTTGTAATAGAATGAGGTCTATGGTTGTTTGTTGAAAATTGAGTAGCGGAGGAGACAAAGAAGAAGAGGAAAGTTTGAATGGTCTATTGTGCTTCCTAGATCTCTTTGGACTGGATTCTTGATCGAAACGAGAACAATGATGTTTCTAGTCAGAACAATGGGTGATGTAATTGAGTTATTTGAGTTATATTAGGAGTCTATTGTGTTAATTGATTCACTTTCCGTTTAAAAACAGCTGAATAGACCACGATTTGCGCTATTTATGTTACTATATTCACAAATACATATCGTGAATACAGTCGAATACAATAATTGTCTAGCTGGAATTCCCTGTTTCACGCCGAGTTTTGCTACTGTATTCCTGAATACAATAGCTTAAATATATCGAATACACTCTAAAAAAACTTAAAATATAGCTATAGAAAGTAATATAGTAAATGATAGCTACAACTAGCTAATAACCACTAAATAATAGTGGTTTGTGAAAACTTCTCATGAAAAAACCCCCAGCCCACTTCAAATTTCATTGGGCTTTTAAGGAAATTCAGTTGGTTATTGTAAAAATTGCGTGGGGTAGCCACTTTTTAAAGTGATATTTACTTTTTATCCAGCATTTTTAATACAGAGCAAAAGTAGCCACTAGTTTATTAAAATTAATATAAAAAGACGGTGTTACCCTTTCTTCTATCTCTTTTCCTTCCCAAACGGAAATGCAGTGTGTATACCGGCGATTACGTTTCTTCTCATTCTCAAGAGGATTCAGTTGGAAGTTCTAATGTTAAAATGATTCATGTTCCACACTAGTCTATACTCTATACTCAATATGATTCTTTTATTTTTTTCTTAAGCTTGGCACAAATGTTTATTAACAGTCTCTTTCATTTGGGGCAAGTACTTCTATAAGATTCATTTTTCAGGATGAGAAAATAAATAAATAAATAAATAAAAGAAACCGTGTCCTTGGTTATCGGAATAGTTAAGGACATGTAGTCCTTAACTTAAACTTACAAGCTCAAAAATTAAGAACAACTAGTCCTGAACTTACAGTAACAAGCTCATAAGTTAAGGACACTTGGTCCAGAACTTAGAGTTGGAGGTTCAAAAATTAAGGACACTTGGTCCTTAACTTAGAGTTACAAGCACAGAAATTAAGGACATGTAGTCCTTAACTTAGAGCTACAAGCACAGAAATTAAGGACAGGTAGTCCTGAACTTCGAGTTCCAAGTTCAAAAGTTAAGGACATGTAGTCCTAAACTTAGACTTATAAATTAAGGATAGCTTGTCCTGAACTTACAGTAACAAGCTCATAAGTTAAGGACACTTGGTCCTGAACTTAGAGTTGGAAGTTCAAAAATTAAGGACACTTGGTCCTTAACTTAGAGTTACAAGCACAGAAATTAAGGACAGGTAGTCCTTAACTTAGAGTTACAAGCACATAAATTAAAGACATGTAGTCCTGAACTTAGAGTTACAATTTCAAAAGTTAAGGACATGTAGTCCTAAACTTAGACTTATAAATTAAGGACAACTAGTCCTGAACTTAGAGTAACAAGCTCATAAGTTAAGGACACTTGGTCGTGAACTTTATGAGCAGAAGGGTATTTTCGTCTGGCCGGGTAAAAGTTTATTAAAGCAGTGGTTAAAGACTAAAGACATTTTAAAAAGTGACTTAAAAGTAAATACATGTCTTATTTCTGGCTAACGGTGCACTTCCCCCTTGGTTATTTCTCCCGGCCCAATCAGAAAGGAAGGGAAGAAATTATAGAAAGTAAAATTGGAAAAGTTATTGAGCAAACCTATTTGACAATGAAATGCGAGATGGAATTAACAAAAATTAAAATGATTGTGTAATAGTCAACAAGCAAGGAAAGAACAGTCAACGAAGCTAGGAAAGAATTAGGGGACACTATTTCTTTACTACGTTTAAATTTCTGAGGTCGTTGATACATCTCCGATTGTCAACTTATGAATATATATAGTAATACCATTGAACAATATAGCCCTTTTCCCTCTTGTGTTCAGAAAAAAAGTGTAGTCTTGTTCCAACAGTAAAATAGGCAGGTAAAGATAGGTTCTATTCCACGCCATTTCGTCTCCCACACAACGCCCCCCTCTAAAAAAAGAGAAAATTTAGTACAAAATAGTGAAAGAAAGTAAAGAGTCAAAGAAGGAAAAAGAAATTAAAAACAAGAAGAAAGAACATTGTTCCCCTAATCTAGGAGAATGAAAGTGAATATCGATGCTACCTAATATATATACAAGTACAGGCAGCTTTGACTACCTTAAACAAACCGCAGTGTGACAATTAGTTCGAACTTCGAAGCAGTTGGTTAAACAATTGTCATACTTGTACTAAGTAGGGGCTACGACTTTAATTTTATGGTCTACTCTTTCATTCTTCTCCCTCAATTCTCTTTCCAACTTAAGTATATATCTCCATGCATGATTTCAATTCCATGCACATACGTTCTCCTTAATTACCTGAACAAAGCAGTGCAGAGAACCAAAATCGCGCTTAACAATTAAATTATCCCAAGGAAAAAAATTAACTTCGTCTATCAAAGTGAGATAGAGTTCAAACCAATGCTTATTATACTTTTGAGAATTTGAAGCCCTCCCTTCTTAAATAATGATGGTGGTCACTGTTCTCAGTATAGGTGTTAGCTGATTTTTGGTGTTAATTTATTAAAATAATATAAATAAATTACATACTCTTGCATGTATTTGAAAAACGTAATAAAAGATAGGCCATTTGACTCTCTAAATAGAAACAATTATCATTATTCTTGGGATGATGGGAGTAATATCTTATTTTCTTTTCTTTTTTTCATCAGGGAGTATATTTTCTCAAACAGTATAACTTTTACGGATGCGAGCTCTGGCAGTTTTAATTTATAGTAATTAAAAGGCGGAAATAGATGCTTCCTGAATTGTTAAGAAAAATGATTGATTAATGTGACATGATGATGACATTATAAACAGGGTTTAGGTGTTTTAAAAAGTGGTATATTTGTGATAAATAAACTAGATAATCAAAATTTGTCTTTTGGCTCATTAAGCTGATCAACTGAGCTCAAGAAAGAGCTGGAATGATTTTGATATATCTTTCCGTTTACTGCCAAAGCAAAAGACAAACTAGTTAGCAAGATCAGAAAGGTATATATTCTACCTCTATGAGAGATCAGATCTAAAAGACCTAATTTCACCTCGGTAACTACATTTTTTACCATTATCACAATAACCTTGGCCTTTCCGGCCTTAAAATCTATGTTGTTTAGATTCTCTAAAAAGGTCGCGTGTCAAATTTGTGAGGTGTTTGTCTTGATTTTTTTTTTTTTTAACCATATTTGGTTTTTCTATCTCTTCAAGGAAAGGGCAACATATTCACCATAATTGAATTTTCTTTCCTGTAGAAGGAAATTATAAATCTCTTCATATAGTCCATTTTCTAGTAGGAAAAAGTTTGGATTTCTATATATTGAGGATCCTTCCTTCTCATTCGGTAGCATCCATAATGTAGCCATAAGGGGTTTGGGAGTCTTTGTTTATGAGAAGAATTTTACGGGACAAGTGTTAGTGTGCCACTTGTGTTTGCCTCTTTGTGAGATTGTTCTCTCGATATTTTGTACTCTCTTTTATATAGTGAGATTGCTCATCTCTATTGTGGATGTAGGTCCATTAACCAAACCACGTTAAATATTTGTGTCTCTTTTGGTATATTTCTCTTTTGTTATCTGATTTATCGTCGTTCATTGTTTGTTTTACTAGCTTCCACATGACACCCGATTATTTCGATTCTAACAAGATTCTCCACAAATTATGTATCTTTGGAGAATTCAATAGGGTATGGCAACATTTTTGATGAGTACGTGTAATATAGCTTAAAATCATGAAAGTTCAAAGCGAAATATATAGCTTAAAATCATGAAAGTTCAAAGCGAAATATATGCAGTACCTCGGCCGAGAAAAGGTGTAGCAACGTATTAAATTTGATAATGGAAAGGAAATAGTAATTTCTGTAATTAGGAATCTAAATAATATATCTTAGAGTAAATATTTCTTAAAATATTTCTTTACACTAGCTATACAATTTCAATAATTATACAAAGATATTATTATATTTTCCGGTATTAGATCAGATTTGCTATAAAAATTTACCTATTGTAACAAGTGAAACTTGATTTGATTGTGTAGAAATCCTGCTTTGTCAATTGTTAGTTGACAAAACATAAAATTATTAGGAAAATATCATACACGAAATAAACATTTCTGTCTTTCGAATTAGCATGCAAGTATATATATATATATATATATATATATATATATATATATATATATATATATATATATATATATATATATATATATCTTAAGATGTATATATAGTATATCTTACGGGACATATACCATCACTTCCAGGTTCGTAATTTGTAGTTTCCAGAATGGGCACACGATAAAGACACACAACTACTTGTTATTAAGGATTCAAATGCTCCGAAATATTAGATTGTCAATAAGTAAAAGAACAATGGTTATACATAAACAAAATCTGGCAAACTGAAGAAATCGTGACAAAGAAAAGAGGCGATGCGCATCGATATTATAATAGTTCAAATTTCACTTTGATCATATATATATCACAAAAACTATACTGATCATAATTTTACTACAAAACTTATTTAAACATGAACCCCACTAAATATTTGGTACATCTAGCTAGGTAGAACGGAACATTGATGCTAATCCTATGGAGAAATCAAATAGAATGCTCCCAGCAATTAAAGAATAGAGTCGAGGAGAAAAGACATGTCAAAGAACAGAATCTTGTAATACTTGTGAGAGAGCCAAGTAATGAGACCAAATTAAGACGGCTGCCAAACTATTGGTAACCCTTCATCGTATTCTTAGAAGTTTAGTTCAATGAAGGTACAAGACATGTCAACATGATAGGAAAACTAATTAGATAAAAAGTTTATACATAATCATGTTACTTATTAGGTAATTACATATAAATCTCTTCATAAACATTAATCAAGATTCTGATAAAATGAGTAACTAATCTACTATCACAAGTTAGGATTCACTAATGGTTTAAAAAATATTTACGCAATTAGTATATATAACTTAAATTCATCTAAAAAATAAGAAAGATAACCTGCCATAACAGATTAAAACCCAATGATAGTATAATTGTTTTTTGCACAGTGAGTATATGAGTTAAATCTAAAATTATAATACCAACGAAATTATTCAAAAAGATTCAAAATGTGGCAGTGAACCCGGAGAGTCGCAGTTTTTGCAGAAATCAATTGAACACTCAAAAGGGAAAAAAAAATGTAAAAAGACAGTAATCTTTCTACAAGCAGTAAGTAACACAATGGAGGAAAAGCCTGACTTGTGATTGTCAAGTCGCTTTTATCAACTCTCTTCCAACATTCAGTGGCCCCCATTTCTCTGGCAATTCACAAGATCTCTCAAAATTGCTGCACCTTCCTTCCTCCTCCTCTTCCTCTTTCTCTCTCTTAAAGATTGAAGCTTAATTTGGCCTTTAGATTCTGAACATTGTATCATTCCATTATAGTGAAAATTCTTGAACTAATTGCTAGCTCCCCCATAAGTTTGGACCTTTTTTGTAGTATATGAATCCAGAATTTAGAGCTAAGTAGTTCATAATGAGTATGATCTTATACCTTTTTAACTTTTTTGCATATGTATACATAAGTCGAGTTGAAAAAAATAACCCACCTTGATTCGTCTCAGTGACTTCCGTTGTACTGGCTTAATCCCATGGCTGAAGTTGAAGTATTCCCAAACTTGGCCAGCTCATTTTTGGACAAAAAGGGCCTGTTTTCATTCCCTCCTACACCAAGAAAATCTCTTGTTAAGCTTCCTTCAATAGCTTCATTTCCACTCAGGTTTACTTGCTTTCCTTTGTTATTCAGCATCAAGAAAGGATTTGAGTTCTTTGCACTTGAATTACCCTCTAATAAACTCGAGTTCATAAGATCCCCACCTAACAACAGCCTATTTCCAGCTTGATTATTATTATTATTATTATTGGTAGTCGTCAAAGTTGAAACAGCTGATGGAGGTGAGTTCATCATTAATCCATTCAAATTCTGATCAGCTGCAAATTGTCCATTGTTTTTAGAAAAAGATGAACCCATCAGCCCAAATCCATTGCCAAAGAGGGCCGAATTGCTTCTGGTTGATCCCATTTGGGCTGCTTTTTGCAAAAGTGCAGTTGCCGACATATGAGATGGTGTTGTTGTTGTTGTTTCTTGGTGATGACTGTTGTAGTACATTGAACTTATTGTCTCAGACAAATTTCTTTTGTTCTCTTCTTCCTCCTTTAAAACTCGCGAAGGAAGGGACGAGGTAGACCCAAAACCAGAATCATCACCACCACCGTTAATGAACCACTGTTGATTATTATGTGGCGGCGCCATTTGCACCAATTGATGAGGCAAGTTGCTATTAGAGCTTGATGATGCTACTAAAAAATCATTGGGGTTATTGCCTGAATTTGGATTAATATTATTGTCCAACCAAAGTGGTATTCTTGGTTTTTGTCCATCAACATTGAGTTGATTAATTGCGGGATCCAATCCAAGTCCCATAAATTCAGGCCTAAACAAAGAATTACCAAATTGGGGATTTCCACTAATCATTCCCCCACTGAGCAATTCATTTCTGAAGTTAAGATTTGTTGTACTTGGAACTGATGTAAATCTTGCACTTTCTTCTGCTAACGCATCACAGAAGGCTCTGTGTGTTATAAAGCTGTCCTTTCTGTTCAATTTTCAAGAAACCAAAAAACAATCTTGGTTATTAGTTGCATTAAAATTCAGGACATAGATTAACTTCATTTATTTCCACGAGTGAGTAATCATAGGACAAGTCCATATTCTCTATTGTACTAGATGCAATAAATTTCAACTAGAAATGCTAAAGATGTTTGATTTAGTTACCTGGAGAAGAGAGTTCCACAGTCACATTTATATTCTCTTGTACCACAAATCTTAGTATGAGCTTTCCAATCAGATTGAACTGCATATTTCTTGGAACATTTCTCACACTTCCATTTCTTCTCACCATGTTTTCTTGAATAGTGTTTTTTAATACCTGTTAAATCCCCTAGAGCTCTTGATGGATCATGGTGGATACATGTCTTTTCTGGACAAATGTAAACTTTCTTTTTGATCACTTCATTTTTGTTTCTTTGCTTGAGCTTCCATGGTAAGTTGTGACCTCTTCTGTGGAGCTGCAAATTCTGGTCCCTTTGAAAACCCTTATTGCAGATTTCACATATGAATCGATTCGTCGCCATCAGTGACTTGGGTGATAGTGCTATCACTTCTGCATCTGGATCTGTTCAACATAAAAAAAGAAAACCAATTATGAGAAAGCAAGAAAGGGTAAGTCTGGAAAATAGTCTTATATGTTGATGTAAAGCAAAGCATGCTAAATTACCTGGTTTTCCAGGGAGGTTTCTTTTTCTCTTGGCAGATGGATTTGAATTAGGGTTTGGATTATTACTAGGGTTTGGATCTTGAATGAAAGGTAAGGAAGAAAGTCCATCATCGGACATCATTTTTGCAACTGAAGTTTGGAGTGAAGATAGGGGAGAAGAAGGAGGAGGAGGAGGAGTGTAACTAAGAAAGAACCAAAACAAACAGCTCAGCTTCAGAAGAAACCAAAGATTTGCTGAAAACAGCTAAATCCCAAGATTATACTACAGTGTGTGTGAGGTAAACAAAAGTTAAAACCAGACAAAACAATGGTTACAACTGCATGATTCCTTCCATTCACAGAAAGACTACTAATTTCTTCTTCCTCTTCTTTTGTTGTTACAGAGGTTCTCTACTATTACTTTGTCTTTGAATCTTTAGCTGCAAAACTACCATACAATATTATGGCAGCTTAGCTTCTCTCTCTCTCTCTTCCTATTTTATTCCTTATCTTACACGGCTTTTCTCTCTATAGCTAGTCGGTTAGACATAGACTCAAGTGGACCACTTTCCCCTCCTTCCTCCCCCCCCCCCCGCACCCCCCACCCACCCAAAAAAATATTGTAAAAAAGAATTGAGTTTAACATTCTACAGACTGATTGACAGTGTAAAAAAAGTTTGCACTACTAAGTCGTCTAAAAATAATTTAAAACTATAGAAATAGACATGTAATTACTTGTTTAAATATATTAAATTATACCAATAATGTGAAAATTCTTCAACTTAATAGTATATACTCCCTCCATTTTAATTTATGTAAACTATTTCTTTTTTAGTCTGTGTCAAAAAGAATGACCAATTTTCATATTTGAAAATAATTTACTTTTTATACAATAATTTATAGCCGCACAAAATATATGTGTCTCATATTAATACAAGTGTAAAAGTTTTTTCTTTTTTTCTTAAATTCTGCGCCAAATCGAATAGGTTCAAACGAAGGGAGTATAAATTATAGTTTACATATTGGGGTGAGTAAAGGGTATAACCTGAGTATTCTAGCTACAGTTTAACATGCGTCTGTTTGTATTAAATTTAAAGATAACTACAAGTAAAGTTTCATAAAAAATACATAATAAAATTAGTAAGCTGGAAAGTAAGTTGGGTTATTTGCTATTAAACTATAGCATAAATTTTTTACTCGATCACTACAAATAAGATAGATTCAAACTAACACTGGGGTGAGGAAAGGGAATAACAGTACTATGAGAATTGCAACTACAGTTTTGTACATGCATTTGTTTGTTTGTATTTTCAATTTAAATTCAAAGATTCCGCTTTTGAGTTATGCGCCTTTTGATGGCTTTTAATAGTGACGCTGAAAGTTGTCGTATCATATAACAACGTAAATAAAGAAAAGTAAACAAAAAAAAAAGAAAAGAAAAACAGAGTGAAAACATAGATCTCCAAAAAGGATTGATTGAGTTTAAGGGAGAAAAAGTGGGTTGCCTTTACAGCCATTCATAAGGTAAAAATGATTATGGCATTATTGGATTTTGGACCCTTGGTTACTGAGAAAGAGAAAAGGCGATATAAAAATCCAAAAATAAAAGAGAAAGAGATAGAGAGCATCTGATCTGCTCCCCTTAGTACGATGTCGTCCCGTGAAGTCCTAGCTGGAGGATATTATATTGATTATTGCATTTGAGTGGGAGAATTAGGTGGGTGCACCTTGGGCCCAATATTGTACTATTACCATCCAAATAGAATAATAAGTTTTATTTAGGAGGAAATTTTAGAAAGCACTGCAATTTTATACGTAGTTAATAACAATTTGCAGCTATTGTTTCAATATTTACTTTCGTAGAAAACCTTCCCTTGCCAGGCGTATGTATTTACTGTATTTATGCGCGCAACTAATACAACTTATATAAAGTATATTTGTTCGCGTAACGAATACAATCAAAGTAAAATACAGAAATACAAAGGTATATATAAGATTACAAACAACAAAAAATACAGAGGCATATATATGGGTACATAACCACAAAAATACAATCAAACATACATGGTGCAAAATAAAAAAAATACATCCCATACCTAGAAAAAATACATACATGGTGCAAAATCAAGGTGAAATTGGTCGAGAAATTTCTCCCTCGGAATACAGAAATATAGGTGAATTTGCTATACAATTCAAATATAACTACGAATGGTAATCCTTTGAAAATATAGCTATGAATAGTACATATATAGTATATAAGTTAGCTACACCAAGTAATTTTTTGTTAATTAGTTAACTACTTTTGCTTGTGAAGGCAATGGTGATGGAGTTTAATAATGTAAATAAAATTTTTGATCATGTAATCTTAAACTAAAAGGTAGGATAATGTGTCAATAATATGCTTCGAATCTTATAATTTTAAACATGTAATGTCATTTATAAAAGAAAATATCATTAAGATAAAATAAGAATAGTAAAATAAAAAACTTACTAAATATAAAATGAGGGAAGTATTATTTATATATATGGTGTAATATTGTTGGATGCGTATTTGTGTGGTTTGATAAATCCCAAGTTAAGCAGCCGCATTAACACTACTAAAAAACTGTCAAAACCGACCGAAATCGGTCGGAATCGAACAAAAATCAACTGATTTTCGACCGTTTTCAATTCGTCGAAAAAATAATGGTCGCTAATGGCTATCGACCACAGACAGTCAGCAATTTTCAACTAACTTGGCCAATATTCTGACACAAAATAAACTTACCTACCGAAATCGATCGGTATTCTTAAAAATAATTTTTAATTATTTTGAAAATTAGAGACCAATTTCGGTCGGAAATTTAATTATTTATTTTTTTAAAAATTGTTCAATTCCGACCGAAATCGGTCGGTATTATTAAAATATTTAAAATTTAAAATAAAAAATTCCAACCAAAGTTGGTCGGTATTATTAAAATATTTAAAATCAAAAATTTCGACCGAAGTCGGTCGGTAAATTTAAATTTCTGGGAAATCAATTGAACATTTCCGACATACTTCGGTTGCTAGGCGGTCGGTTTTATGGGTAAGTGTTTAGTAGAATACAACTGTTTTATAGCCGCACCACCTGCCAACAACCAATCACTTATAATGGCAACATTACATTGCTGCCATTCAACCAATAACAACAACAATTACAACTATCAAAACTATATTAACAAAACATCATCTCCATCTCCACTAAACTATATTAACAAAACATCATACCTAACAACAAAACGTTTCACAAGATAAAAGTTCAAACATCATTCAATGAGTGTTTTGTACTACATCATCTCCATCTCCACTACTAGAACCTTCATCGTCGGCATGATTCGAAGGATCACGACGAGAAGGCGACACATCTGGGGAAGGCCCACGAGACCGGGGAATTAGAAAAGCACCACTAGCAAGAAGTTTGGCCAGCTGACCTTGAAGAACACTAAATTGTTGGTCCCTCTTTTCTAGCTGGCCTTTAAGGGTATCAAATTGTTTATCTTTCTTTTGTTCTCTAAACCTTTGTCTGTTCAAGCTCTGCTGTCAGCTTTGCGATCTTCTTTTTCATAGACGAGAGAGTCGACCTATCAATTTCCTCGCCTTGGGTGGAAGTCCATATACCTTGCAATCCAGCACTGTAGCGCCGAAATGATCTCTCTGGAAGGCTGCATGCTATCCCCTTTTTAAGACCACCTATAACATCTAACCATATCTTTTGCACTTCTTCGTCTGAAAGAGGTGGTCGCTCGCCTTGCTCAGTCGGTAGAAAGCTATGAGTGTACTCCTCCACATTAGTCTTATAGTGACCCTTTATTTAGAAGATAGAAATTATTAACTATATAATATTATAAAAATTAATTTCAAGTTTTTGTAGTTATGAAACTTACATATGTAGTCTCTGCCCGGTCGTCGACCCATCTAGTTGGATCTGTCGGTGCCTTCTTCTTCCGGATGTGAGTCTCTATGAAGAACTCATCATGAGTCATCTTCCTCCCATAATTTTTTTCCTACGAATATAATAAAACATGTTAACTAAATTAAAATATATAAATATAGTTCGATAAAAATAGAATTAAATATTTTAAGGAATTACTAGTAGTCTCCTCGCAGTGTTACGACCCAAATTTCCCTCCGTAGGATATCGTGACGGCACCTAGTCTTTAAGACTAGGTCAGCCTAACACTTACTGAATTAATAGAAGAATTTGACAAACAATTAATATTTATGAAATAGAACCTCATTACACAACTTACAATTCCCATAACCGGTAGTACAAGTCAAAATCTCTACTGAGTTTACTACAAAAACCTCTAAATACAACTGTTTCAAAATAGAAATAAACAGTGCAAGTACAATACATAAGGTGACTCCGAGGCCTGTGAACGCAACAACAGGTTTACTTGAGTCTCCACAGCAAGATCCGTATAGCTAGCTAGCGATCGACTGACTCCGAATTACCTGGACCAGCACAAAAATATGCAGAAGTGTAGTATGAGTACACCACAGCGGTACTCAGTAAGTATCAAGACTAACCTCAGTGGAGTAGTGATGAGGGACAGTCAAGACACCTACTGGACTAGATAACCTAGACAAGTATAAGTGTAGAAACAACATAGTATGTTATATCTATAGAACTACGCATGATGACAACAATAATACGGTGCTTGCAATAGGAAATAAAAGCAACAATTTGCAGCGGGGCACCACAAGTATTAACACAGTAGAGTAAGCTGGACACAGTTTAAATCCGGTGAAAAACAAATAAAGGAAAGACAAGTAGTAACTTGATAAGAATAACCGCTTTTGCACCAGGTTTATTCAATAATCCCCACGAGGTACCAAACCTCAAAACTCACACAATTCACGGGTCCACCCAATTCATGAACCTTAATCACTTGGCATCTTGTTCCCTCATTATAACTGATAGTTGCACGGACGATTCACATGCCAATAGAACCAATCTCACATATATGACAAGTAGACGAAGTACGTACAAATGATCAGTAGCATCAATGTTCATCTTCTTAACCGATAGGGTGATAAAGTACGTGTATGCTTGTGCAAGTATTGTATCACAGTTCGGGCTAACGAATAAGAGTAGAGAAAAATAAAAGGCACATAAGGGACGATCCCCACAATTTGCCCCAAGTAAAACTCACACAGGTTAGGCACGCCACTACACAAATATCAACAACAACAATGCCCTCAGGCCATCACAAGTCATCACAAATCAATCCCCTACATAGACCACCTTGTCTCGCCAAGTGCGCAATAATAAAGTAAATGACCACCTTACTCGCCGCACGCGCATAATAATATTCCCACCTTGTCTCGCTACATGCACAAACCCACATATATAGCCTTCCTTGTCATGCCGTATGTGCATATATCAATAGTAACAATAGCACGTCAGAAACCTCGTGCAAACACCCGAACAAACCTCCCAACAATATCATGTGCCAAAAACACAACATCACGATAGAATGATTTTCACAACATGTACCCATATACCACAACATTTCTTCTAAACCATGTCAATACCACAACCGCGCATAGCCCTCGGCTCAACAAACTGAGTACAACAGCAACAACAACAACAATAACACGAGAATATGACAAGTAAATCAACTCAAGAGTTTTGGATCACAAAGAAGCGGTAGAACGAGCTCACAAAGAATAAACACAATAGGAAATACTAGTTTCAATAAGAATAGCTCAACAAGGGAGAAATGATATGTAACAAATGATTCCAAATAAGGATGAGGCCACTGCGATCAAGGATAACTAGCTTCATTTAGGGCTGAGCAATTACGAAAGAGATACAACAAATTCAATTAAGGATAAAAAATTAGGGAAGGATAGCATGGGAATCGAAGAGACAACAACTTCAGTTAAGGCACACAAGAGTCAAATAGGCAATAAGGGTTGAACATGAAGCAATTAATTTCAATTAAGATACGTAGAGGTGAAACTAGTAAATGGAGAACTTAACATAATAAAACAACTTTATATCTAATGAATTTAAGAACCTAAGAGCCCTAAAAAGTCAACTTTTCACAAATAAGCCCGAGCACGTACTCGTCACTTCGCGTACACAGACTTCACATGACACAATTAGCACTAAAGACTCAATACCTAAGGGGTAGTTCCCCCACACAAAGTTAGGCAAGCTACTTACCTCAAACCACGCTTAATCAATCAATTAATAGGCCTTTTCCCTCAATTTCCAACTCCGAACGACTTGAATCTAGCCAAAACAATTCATACTATAATTATAACTATAAGAAACTAATTTAAATAATAAAATAATGATCTTAGCTAAGAATTGAAAAATCGCTCCATAAAGTCGACCAAGGCCCGCATTTCAGAACCTGACCAAAATTACAAAAATTGAACACCCATTCGATATCGAGTTCAACCATACCAAAATTATCAATTTCTGACCTCAATTCATTCTTCAAACCATCATTTTATATTTTGAAAGATTTCTTCAAAAATTCCCATTTTCTCAACTTAAAACAGTAATTATAAAATAAAAATAAATATGGAATCAGGGAATATAATAAATTTCGTGTGAAGAACACTTACCCCAATAATTTGCTTGAAAAACCCACGAACAATCTCCCAAAACCGAGATCTACAACTCAAAATATGTTAAAAATGGCCAAACTCTCGACTTATATGATTCTGCCCAGGTATGACCGCACATGCGATATAATTAGCCACTTCTGCGGCGTCGCTTCTGCGACAAAAGAATCGCACCTGCGAAGCCCACTGACCAGCTTCCCTATTGCACCTGCGGACATCTTTCTGCTTCTGCGCAACTGCATGTGCGCATACCCAAATCGCTTCTGCGCTCCAGCTCGCCTCTCGTCCAATATTCCGCATCTGCAAAGGCTGCCAAGCCCATTCCTTCTCGCACCTGCGTCTTCATCATCGCATCCACGATCACGGAGGTGCGGAAAATGCTTCGCACCTCTGACCATCGCCCAGTCCTTCCCCTTTCGCTTATGCGATAACTGCCTCGCCTATGCGGTCGCGCACCTGTGACCAAATCCATCGCAGGTGCGAGGACACCAGTCCAGAACCCCTCAACATTTCTTAAGTCCAAAAATCCGATTCGTTATCCATTCGAAATCCGCCCGAGACCTGCGGGACCTCAACCAAATATACCAACATGTCCTAAAATACGATACGAACTTAGTCGAGGCCTCAAATCACACCAAACAACTTTGAAATTACAAATCGCACCTCGAATGGAACTTATGAAATTCCAAATCTTCCAACTTCCAAAACTCGTACCGAAACATACCAAATCAACCCAGAATGACGTCAAACTTTGCATGCAAGTTCCAAAATGACATAAAGGAGCTAATCTAACTCTCGGAATCGAAATCTGACCCCGATATCACCAAAGTCAACTCTCGGTCAAACCCCTCAACCTTCCAAAAACTTCAACTTTCCAATTTTTGCCGAAATGCTTCAAATTATCCTACGCACCTCCAAATTCAAATCTGGACGCACGTCCAAGTCCAAAATCACCATATGAAACTATTGGAACCATAAAAATTCCATTCTAGAGTCGCCTACACAAAAGTCAAATTCCGGTCAACTCTTACCGCTTAACCTTCTAAAACACGAATCCTTCTTCCACATCAATCCCAAATCATCCAAAATCCGAACTTGACTACGCTCGCACGTCATAACATATAATATGGAGCTGCTCGAGACCTTAAGCCACTGAACCGAGCGCTAATATTCAAAATGGCAGGTCGGGTCATTACACGCCGCCCCCATGCTCCTTGCACCCACACAGTGCAAGGAACTACCCTTCTCAGATGCTTGGGCCTTCTTTCCCTGTTCACTCTTCTTCTCAAATTTTTCAGATGTCCACTGCCTCATCAGATCCTCCCATATGTGCGGTAGAACCCATGAATGCTTCTTGCTCTTCTTCCGAGCAGAACATAAGGAATCAGATAGTCTCTTACGGTATTTGAACTCAACATTTGCAAGAATGGCACTGTTATGCCGGTCCTCCCAGGCACACTTAGCCTGCAAATAAAGTGTGTAACGTTAGATGAAATTATTGTTAATGTCCGAGCAAAATATTAATAAGGTGATCGAGAATAAAACATTCAAGACTATGTGTGTGTATGTATGTATGTATGTATATACACACACGTACTCATACACACATACATATATATATATATATATATATATATATAAAATTTATCGACCGATTTCGGTCGGTATTATTGTTAGATTATTTGTTATTTATAATATCTACATATATTTAACAATATAGATATTATAAATAACAAATAATCTAACAATAATACCGACCGAAATAATCTAACAATAATACCGACCAAAATTGTTCGGTAAATTATATATATATAATTTTTGTTATATTAAAAAACCAATTGCCCCTGGGCGGAAAAAAAAAATTTAAATTTTCGATCGATTTCGGTCGGTATACTTGAAATTTTTTAATTAAAACTTATTTTAGTAGATAATATACAAGTATGACCAGGTCTTGGTCAAAGATTGACCAATTTCCGACCGACATCGGTCGGAATTTTTATGTGTGTCAGACATAGCTGTGTTTCTTTGTTGTGGGACCACTACTTCCGATCGATGGTGGTTGGTATCATTGTGAGAAATATTTTTTTTGACTTTTACGATTAATTTACCTATTTTTTGACCGATTTCGGTCGATTTTGCTTCCGACCGATTTCAGTCGGTATTCTGTGGACGAGTTTTGCCAGTTTTCTAGTAGTGTGAGATCCTTGACAGTATTACTTTAGAACATAAAAAAAAAGAAGAGATATTACTGATAAATTTTGAGAATTGTGATTCTGTTTTTACAAAGTAATGTGGCATTCATCAGTAGCTAAATTTCATTGTACAAAGTAACGTGGCATTCATCATCAGTAGCTAATGTGTTCTTCCCTCCGTTTCAGTTTATGTGATTGTATTTTCTTTTTAATTCGTTCAAAAGAGATAATTTTTAAAATTTGAAAATAGTTTAACTTAATTTACCTTTAATAACATATGACAAATTTTTATAATCACACAATTATTATGACATATTTAAATCACATATTTCAGATTATTTTTTATATACTTTTATGCCCAATCAAATTATGTCATAAACTGAAACGGACCGAGTAACTTGTATCTGATTTTACAAAGTAATTGAAATTGTTCTTCTGTACATGGAAATGGTAGTATATATAGAAATAGGAGCTGAGGACAAGAGGTGGCTGGTGTCTCTTGCAATTTCGTGTAGCTAATTGGGGATAAATGCTAACTCGCATCGTGTGTTTACATTAATCTAATAAATATACGATATATGTCGTCTTTATAAACATGATTATCACTAAACCATAGTTAATTAATATACATTCTCACTTTAATTTATTAATTAACCATCGTAAATCAATATAATTTAGTGTAAACACGAGTTAGTAAGAGCTTCCACTAGCATATCTAACTGCAGCGCCACACATATTTCCAGAAATTCGTCGTCCCCTTCAATTCCTCCGAGGGTAGTACGTACAGAAACACCCTTTCTCCAACAAATAGAATTGGTATGCTAATAAATAAGAGTTCCCATTGAAATCGAAAGAGAGATAAATAAATGAGGTAGAATATCTGTCTTCTGACTCAGTCACTTCACCAGAAAGGCAGAAACTCTCCCTCTTTCGGTTGGGGTCCCCTGCTAACTGCCAAATGCTAATGGACTATGGACGTCCCCCTTTTGCAAATTCTCACTATTACTGTTGTTCTATATAAGTAGTACTCCTCTATTATTCCGTTGTTTGCTGTACTGTATTGGCAACAATATGGCAAAGGTTAGGGGACTCTTATAAGCTTAGATGACGTTAGAGGGTGCGCGACTCTGTGCCTCATCGAATATGTATCCATAGTTAAAATAGAGTAACCGTAGTAGTACTTCTCTCTGTTCTGATGGACTGTTATATTAATGTTTTTTTTAAAGAATTACTTTTAATTTTCTGTATGTCCAGAAAGCAATGCAGTTCTGAAATTGATACGCAGTTCTGAGATTGATAGGTGGCCTCTAGTGATGAATTTCATTCTTTTGCTAACTTGTAATTGCCTATACATGAATATGGATATTCAAATTATATGTCTAATGACTTATTACAGTAATAGACTATGGAACAAACATGCATTTGAATCTTAGTTAACTTGACTTGACTCATACCAGATCCGAGTTGTAAATATCATGTAAGGTTTGAAATATAAGTGGGGAAAAAAGAGTATACAAATATAGCGAAAAGCCAATCTTAATATTTTATTTACCTCCACAGTATGTCTATCCAACATGGTACTGCCAACATCCACTTTAATCAACCAAATGTACGTACACAAACAATACAATAGTAAGGTGACGAGTATTTAGATACACAGTAGGTGCACATGCAATCTGAAATTTTAGCTAGTTTTGCTCATATCTATTACAACCAAAGGTATCTCTATCTTTTGCTCTTTATAAAAAAATGTAGGAAAATAAGGGGACCATAGTTTACCCAACCACTTTTGGAACCAAGCTCTCGGAGTTTACTATTTTGGAATACATGCATGCATGGATATTTTTTCATATTTTAATTCCTTGTGGATTCTTGAAGAAAGGGACACCCAACAACCTCACCTAATCACATACTCTTTGGATCTTTTACTTAACCCTAATTCTCTTGGAAAGGCCAAAGATATATTATGAAAATGACTCAACCAACACACTCACCCAAACTATAGTTAACTTGAACTTAAGATATATATATACAGAGAGTACGAAGTACTTTTTTCCACTATTAGTGTATCGGTAAATTAGGAATTCAAATAATATACATTGATAGTATAACTATTTTACATTATTGGTATAGCTAATTTAATTCCCGAAGGTAATAAATTATTTACGATGATTTGTAGATTATTTACTGTGCTTTATAGAAAGTTATTGTTAAATAGTTTTTAGATGAACTAATAGTGTAAAAAGTATTTATACCTTTAAAGTCATCAATTCACGTTTTAAATAATTATAAATAATTTTTAAACTGTTAGTATATTTACCAGTAACATGTAAATACTAGTTCCGTTTATTATGAGAATTTACATGTAATTATTAAATGATTTGATAGTGTTAAAAAAATTGCTCCGAGTGTATGGAATAATTTTAACTACAAAATGAATGTCTGTATTTCCAAATAACACGACAAACTTGACATTCCTGGCCCGGAGAAACAATTCCATCCCATGTTTGCTACGTTTTATATATTTTGTTATCTTTGTTCGGTATGTCGTGTCTGGTGACGAGACATTGAAAAATCATTATTTTTTAAAAGATCGAAAGAGTCGCACATGCAATATAAACATAGACGACAAGATTAGATACCTTTTAAAATATTGGTATTTACTCTTTTGGCCAAAATAATGGAGATAGTTTTTGTACTTGGTAAAATTGGTTGATAACAGATAGTCGAATGATAAAGTGACACGTGGAATTGAAGATAGGCAAATGACGAATCGGAAAACAACTAATACCGGATAAATTCCGAAGGGAACGTAGTCGACGATAGAAGTTCAAAGGTTTGCCATCGAGTAGCATTCAATGAGGGAATAATCGCTAACATTAAATGAGCGGTCATTACAGAGAATATTCACATTCAAGACTTGCCGTTACATGTTCATCAATGACTCTTTTATTCTCACTAAAAAGGAGCTTGATCCTAGGATCTTCTTTTTCTAGAAAAAACTATAAATAGCGGGGTCAACAACCATTGTAGGTACATGAAATATTCCGCACACAAAAGCTATACTTTACTATTTTGCTCTCAATCTAACAGCTTTCTTATCGCTTTGTCATTATTTTCACTTCTACTCTCGGAAACGCTGAATTCAGAACCAGGCTTGTTATCCTCTTTTATTTCGGTCGTTCAATTTTAATTTTAATCTTATTTCTTTATCATTTTTGGATCAAATCGATTCGTTTGTCTATAAATCGCGTAACAAATTTAATTATACCGTTTTATAAAAAAATAGTTTGGTGCCCACCGTGGGGCATAGACAACTGCACAATTGCTTTGATTCATTCGTTTATTACTAACAAGTTTTGGTTCTTTCCTTAGTAAAAATCAGATATGGCAGCTAATGATGTCAACAACACACAACGTTGAGGCACGCGAAGAATTGTCCCAACGTGATGACTCAATCAGTGATACTCGCAATGAAAGGGATGAGACGACCTCAGTTCGTGAAGGTCAGTATCTTCGGCATGTGCGAGAACCAACTCCTAATGATCATGAGGAGGAACATGTCATAGAAACTGTCAAACTCCTGAGGGAACATGAGAAAGCAATCATGAATCACCTTTCAAGGTAGGATCGGGTAATGACAGAGTTAAAGCAAACGTTGTCAGGTGCCTCCAATAACGCGAACAAAAGGGGTCCGATCCCTCCCAGTGTTCCTGCGAATCAAATGACTCAGAGAATCGATAACAATACCCCAAAGGTTGAAGCCGATTTCGACGAAGCCGGAGGGACCGGAAGTGGATATGGGAATAATAATGGGAGTGATCCTTTTAAAATCGAGATTATAGGGTTCATGAGAGAAATGAACAAACAAATGGATCAGAATGCGGAGGAGTTTCACGCTCGAATGGATATAATTTTGGGTGCGCCACTAGTGCTAAAAGGTACAGATTCGAAAAAATAAACACAATTGCCGTTTAAGCCAAATGCAGTACCAGAACAAATTTCGAAGAGATTCAAGATGCCGGACATACCAAAATACGATAAGACTTCGGATCCGCATGAGTATATCACAACCTACACCGCGGTAGTGAAGTAAACAATTTGGCTCAACATGAGATCGAGTCGGTTCTGTTGAAAAGGTTTGGTGAAACCCTCACAAAGGGGGCCCTGACATGCATGGTACTCTCTCTTACCCAAGCATTTAATTGATTCTTTCCAAATGCTTGAAGACTTGTTCATGAAGGCCCATGATAGAGCAAGAAAGGTTCAATTCAGAAAGGTAGACATATTCAGGATTGCACAGGGTGAATCTGAGTTGCTACGAGAATTTGTGATCCGGTTCTAGAAAGAAAGGATACTGCTATCAGCGGTTCTAGATGAGTGGGCAGCGGAGGCATTCACACAGGGTCTAAATACACTGAGTTCTGATGCCTCATGAATACTAAAAGAGTGTTTGCTCGAATTTCAGGCAACCATATGAGCAGATGTCCATAACCATTATGAGTCAAAAATAAGGATAGAAGACGATCAGCTCGGGTCTTTGGTATTAACCAAGGGAAGGGGTCTAGACAAAAACCAGGACAAGTTTAAGAACGACTTTGATGTAGATCGGTGATCCTCTAGACGTTTTTTTCTACCGTACGAAAGGACTGATGGGCGTAGAAACAAAGGGTTTCAGTCATCTCATAGGATTGCTTCCAACAGAAGAGCCGATAGTGGCCGAAACAACAGGTCGTTATAGGAGAAAGAGGTGCAAGGGGCCCCCGAGACTCCGCATATCCCAGGTTATCAGATTATAACTTTAATATCAGTCTGTTAGAGTTGGTATCGGCAATGAGAAATATCAAAGAAGCACGGTTCCCGAAGCCCATCCCATCAGATCCTAGCCAGAGGGATCCCAGTTTATGGTATGAATACCATATGGCTCACGACCATAAAATCGTGAACTGCCAACATCATCGCGAAGAGGAGGCGAAATTGTTGAAAACTGACCATCTTAAAGAGTTTTTGAGTGACTGAGTCAAGAACAACTATGGTCGAAGCCGGGACAATATGGAGCCTTCAAAGATAGCAGAAGGGTCACCACGAATGACTATCAACATGATCTTCGGGTAAAACGAAGTCAATGGAGTAGCCTTTTTAGTAGCGAACAAAACAAAGATATCAGTGACTCACATCAAAAGACTCCGGGTGGTCGCAGAAGACGATATCATCTTCATGGAGGAGGACACTGACAGACTTCTTTTGCCATAAAATGACACTTTAAGTTTTTAATTAGTTTAAGTTAGTCTATATTTGGACTTTTTATTGAATCCTTTCAAAAGAGGTAAGAGCAGGTGAATCAGAATAATTAATTAAGTGTCACGACCCTAATCTATCTCTACAGGATGTCGTGATGACACCTAATCTCTAAGACTATGTAAGACTAACATACATGAAGAAATAACAGAAGTAATAATAAAACTTCAAATTAAACGATCCAACTATCATAAAAGAAACTCCATAATAAAACTGACAATAGCTCCCAAAAATCCGGTGAGATTGAATCATAAGCTTTACACGAATAAACTGAACCAATCTCTAATACATCAGTGTCTAAGCAAAGAGTAAGCGGTAGAAAGGAAACAAGGACAGAGGGTGACTCTGAGGCCTGCGAATGCCGACATGTATACCTTGACATCTCCTATTCGAAAGCTCAACTCACTGGTGCCTAGCCTAGTATGAGGTACCCAGATGTGCACAAAAAGATATGCAGAAGCGTAGCATGAGTACACCACAACAGTACCCAATAAGTATCAAGCCTAACATCGGTAGAGTAGTGACGAGGCCTGGTCAAGATACCTACTGGAATAAATAAATAATCTAAACAGGTATGGTACAATATAATAATGGAAGCAAGGAAATGATACAATGAAGGAGTACAACAAGATAAGCTACACTGAAATTATGGCAATAAAGGCATCAAGTGAGAAACACATAATAATAACACCAAGGAAACGATGCAGACAAACACAAGTGATGTAAATGAAAGATAACAAACAAGAATCATGCCCGAGGTACAACCTCGTATCTCATTCCACATTCACAATCACAATCTTTCCTTATCTCACCACGGGAGCCTTACATTTAGTTTTGAAATAATTTCGCGTTTTAGCCCACCTTAACACACCGCATGGCTTCAAGTAGTTCCTCTACTAGCAACACGCGTATCAAGCCCACTTTATCTCACCGTATGCGTATCAACCCCTATCCTTATACCACCGCATGAGTATCAATATCATAACTTACCAAAAGAATCAACAATAACAATGTTTCCATAATAAATAGCCCATGACTCAACCACAACGTGTACAAGAGTCTCAACAATAGCAACAGAAAGTGAATAGCTCAACAAGAATGGTATTTCAACAATTTACAACTTTGCCTCAATGTGATCACGGCTTTTGCAACTTCAACACTGAAACTAAACAATAAGATATTCCTAGAATAACAACTTCAAGTAAGGTAACTCAACAGTCAAATAATTAACTAGGAAAAAAGGAAAAAGAAACTTCAACTAAGCGTGTAAGGGCAAATAACAAGTAAGAGATGGGACAAGTAAAAGAATCTATATAGCTTAAACCGGTCAATTACCATATATAGCCCGTGTACCCACTCGTCACCTTGCGTACACGGCTTTCACATACCACAAATGACACAAGCCACTCCAATCCTAAGGGGTAATTCCCCCACACAAAAATTTGGCAAGATACTTACCTCAAAACACGCTAACTCAATCCACTAGTAAGTTGTCACGACCTAAACCACAGGGCCGCAATGGGCACCCAATGCCTTACACAATCGAGTACCAACGTAACATATATTTCTTATCATACCGTCATGGGTAAGTGGGCCAGAAGGGCCGTCATGAGATAACATGAATAAAACATAAGGGAATACTTGGCATAGGTCAACCCAACATGATATAGAAACTTATACATGTGACATACGGGCCTATAAGGTCGACATGATCATTTGTATACTCAAAACATAGGCCGATAAGGCCATACAAGTATCCATATACATGACATTTGTCTACAAGCCTCTAAGAGTACATAAATGTCATAAAGGTCGGGACAGGGCCTCGCCATACCAATCAATACATATTGAAATTATACTAACCAAATAGGTAACTCCGGAGCAAGTGGAGTGCACAAAATACCTTCCGCTGAGCTGATAGCCTACTAGGAGAACTTTCAACCTGTCTATTGGGACCTGCAGGCATGAAACGCAGCATCCCCAGGCAAAAGGGACGTCAGTACAAATAAAGTACCGAGTATGTAAGGCATGAAAGTAGTATATAAAAGACATGAAAGAAACATGGAGTAAAGAACTCAACCTGTAATTCTAAATAGCTTTGTGAATCATGAAAATTTTATAATGTCATGCATGTGCATATAAATGTCATACCATGCATAGGTATATGCGTACATAACATCATCAAGCCTCTAAGGGCATCCCATCATATCATCTGCCACTGTGGGCGAAATCATCTACGTATACCGGCTGATCAGGTGGTGGTGCATATATAACGCCATAACCTTTCTCCATATCCCATATACATATAATATACGCGTATATAACGCCATCTGGTCATGGGTCAATGTATATGTATAAATGAATGCAATGCATAATGAAGTAAGTGAGTAAGATTTCTCAGAATGTCATAAGATCAATATGCCTTCAGATAAACTTTAGCAAATTACGTATTTTTCTAATACCCATGAACAGAAGATATAATAATATGACACATGGGGAATCAAGAACATAGGTACCCCTAGTACTTCTATGAATAATCATTTGTATCATATGAATCACTCCAAAAGGAAAGAATGGATAGCCTTAACATACCTCAAGGCATCAATGCAACTCAACAACAAGCTTATGACAACTAGCGCGCCAACCCTATAACAAAGAAATACGTGTACAACTTAGATGGCGGTGGTATATCACGTATCTCAAATGATAACTCGATTCTAAAATAAAACGGGCAACATTTCCCCTGATTTCACTGCTCCCTCAAGCCTTCTATAGGCGAGATACAAGAACAATACAATCAACAACTCAAAAACAACCCAACTACAATTCGGGACCTTCAATACAGCAAAACCACCAAATATACCATAACACACCCAATCAATAAGTTATCAATTAACCTGAAATTGCAACGACGATCGACCAGCCTATTACCCTACCACATGTGGCATTTCTCCATGCCATTCATCCTTCCAAACTCTATAAAACTGCAGCACAATAGGCCAACACGAGTGGACTACAAAACATTCCACTAAAAGTGAAATAAATCAAACTCACGGCTTCCGATCACCATCCCGTGAGTTCTAACTATTAGGAAACAAATTTATCAACCTTCTTTTATATATAAAATCTTAAATAAAGAAAGTAGACGTTTTCATAACTATGAAGTACCTTCCAAAACTCAAACTACAAAGAAAAAGAGAGGCGATATAGCGATACTTACGTTGTAGGGATCGTTCTAATATTATCGCTTCTTGATTTCGTACCCGCGATGTTAATCTTCTTTAAAACCCTAGAAGAGAGATTAAGGATATGTTTATGGGTGTTCTCTGGTCGTGTGCTATGGAAAAATGAAGATAAAGACTACCTAAGACCTTAATATATCAAGTTTGGAAAAGTCAAAGAGGTGCTAGCTTGGCACCCTCTCATTGGCCCATCTTCCGACGCTTATATCCTTTTATCCGAATGTCGTATGAACGGACGGTTAATAGAGTTGGAAACTAAATTTCAAGACCTTCGATTTGGTATATAATATGTCCCAAAAATATGCCATATAGCATACGAAATATATTGTCAAAAATATATCTTTGTTATTATTGAAAGTAACTCAGAATGCTTATATTTCTCTGTCTGAATTGTAAATACATATAATCTTCACTAACTGGGTACATCGTATCCTTCTTCACCTAGCTTCTTTTACTTATTGAAACTTGTATCTACCTTCTCTCTTCTCTCGTTGGTTTTTACCATATGGGTGGATAGATATTCATGCCTTAGGACTCCTTATCAAGAAGCTTACACATCTTAGTACACACATGATCTGCAGAAGACCCTAAATTTACTCATCATAAGCATAATGCAAAATCGAGTTCCTCTGACTCAACTCTTCCACAACCACATTCAATCTCTTACCAACTGTCTTTCTAGATGTAGATGTCATTGTATAACGAATAAAATAGAATTAAGGAGTTTGAATTTCTTACCACTGAGCTCTACCACACGATCTCGAGTAAGAAGAAAGAGTGACAGTCCTAAATACCCTGTAGCCTCTTGCTTATAAGTGTGGTGCACAACACACCCATAAACAAGACTCTACTAGACACGGCTTGTAGACTCCCAAGGATAGAACTGCTCTGATACTACTTCTTACACGACCCAAACCGCAGGGCCGTGACGGGCACCCGGTGCTTTACACAACAGAGTACCAACGTAACATATCTTTCTTATCATACCATCATGGGTAAGTGGGCCAGAAGGGCCGTCATGAGATAACTGGAATAAAACATAAGGAAATACTATAAGGTCGACATGATCATTTGTATACTCAAAACATAGGCCGATAAGGCCATACAAGTATCCATATACATGACATTTGTCTACAAGCCTCTAAGAGTACATAAATGTCATAAAGGTCGGGACAGGGCCTCGCCATACCAATCAATACATATTCAAATCATACTAACTAAATAGGTAACTCCGGAGCAAGTGGAGTGCACAAAACACCTTCCACTGAGCTGATAGCCTACTAGGAGAACTTTCAACCTGTCTATTGGGACCTGCGGGCATGAAACGCAGCATCCCCATGCAAAAGGGACGTCAATACAAATAAAGTACCGAGTATGTAAGGCATGAAAGTAGTATATAAAAGACATGAAAGAAACATGGAGTAAAGAACTCAACCTGTAATTCTGAATAACTCTGTGAATCATGAAAAAATTATAATGTCACATATGTGCGTATAAATGTCAATCCCATGCATAGGTATATGTGTACATAACATCATTAAGCCTCTGAGGGCATCTCATCATATCATCTCAGCCATTCTGGGAGAAATTATCTACGTATACCAGCTGATCAGGTGGTGGTGTGTATATAATGCCATAACCTTTCCCCATATCCCATATACATATAATATACACGTATATAACACCATCTGGTCATGAGTGAATGTACATGTATAAATGAATGCAATGCATAATGAAGTAAGTCAGTAAGATTTCTCGGAATGTCATAAGATCAACATGCCTTCAGATAAACTTTAGCAAATTACATATTTTTCTGATACCCATGAATAAAAGATGTAATAATATGACACATGGGGAATCAAGAACATAGGCATCCCTAGTACTTCTATGAATAGAGTCATTTATGAAAGTTTCGTGTTTGCAAGTTTCATTTGTATCATGTGGATCATGCCAAAAGGAAAGAATGTATAGCCTTAACATACCTCAAATCGTCAATGCAACTCAACAATAAGCTTATGACAACTAGCGCGCCAACCCTATAACAAAGAAATACGTGTACAACTTAGATGGCGGTGGTATATCACGTATCTCAAATGAAAACTAGATTCTAAAATAAAACGGGCAGCATTTTCCCTGATTTCACTGCTCCCTCAAGGCTATTATAGGCGAGATACAAACATAATACAATCAGCAACTCAAAAACAACCCAACTACAATTCGAGACCTTCAATACAACAAAACCCCAAAATATGCCATAACATACCCAATCAATAAGTTATCAATTAACCTGAAATTGCAACGACGATCGACCAACATACTACCCTACCACATGTGGCGTTTATCCACACCATTCATCCTTTCAAACTCCATAAATCTACAGCATAATAGGCCAACACGAGTGGACTACAAAACAGTTCACTAAAAGTGAAATAAATCAAACTCAGGACTTTCGATCACCGTCCCATGAGTTCTAACTATTAGGAAACAGATTTATGAACCTTCTTTGATATATAAAAGCTTAAATAAAGAAAGTAGACGTTTTCATAACTATTAATTACCTTCCAAAACTCAAACTACAAAGAAAAAGAGAGGCGATATACCAATACTTACGTCGTAGGGATCGTTCTAATGTTATCGCTTCTTGATTTCGTACCCGGAATGTTAATCTTCTTTGAAACCATAGAAGAGAGCTTAAGGATATGTTTATGGGTGTTCTCTGGTCGTGTGATATGGAAAAATGATGATAAAGACGACCTAAGACCTTAATATATCTAGTTTGGAAAAGTCAAAGAGGTGCTAGCTTGGCACCCTCTCATTGGCCCATCTTCCGACGCTTATATCCTTTTATCCGGATGTCATATGAATGAACAGTTAAGAGAGTTGGAAACTAAATTCCAATACCTTCAATTTGGATATAATATGTCCCAAAAAGATGCCTTATAGAACACGAAATATATTGCTCAAAATGCTCCATTACAAGGCAAATCCTTAGTCGGTTTTTCCGCAACTTTAATCCGATTTTTCCAAACTTTATAGTTCATATACAAACATCATATATAGTCATATTATGACTTTAAACCTATTTGAATCATGATTAACAAGTCTCATATTCATTATACGTCACCTTGGGACGCACATGGTGTAACATAAGCCTTTTCAGCGAATATTCGACTCCGAACGACTAGAATCTAGTCAAAATAACTTTATACAATAAATAGAAACCATAGAAAACAATCCGGATAATAAAGTTACAATATTTAAATAAAATCAAAAAGTTAACTCAAAACGTCAACCCCGGGCTCGTGTCTAGTCCGACCAAACTTACCAAATCCGAACATCCATCCAATAACGAGTCTAACCATACTAAAATTATTCAATTCCGACCTCAAATCGCCTTCCAAATCCTCAAAATATAGCTTATGAAGTTTTCACAAATTTTTTACAAATTTTCCAACTCAAAATGCTAATTAAATGGTAAACATAATGATGAATTCATGTATAATAGTCAAATCCGATTTAAAATCACTTACCCCGATCAACTGCTTGAAAATCTCTCAAAATCGCCCAAAACCGATGTCTCTAACTCAAAATATGGATAGTGAAATAAAACCCTCGATTTCTATAGTTCTTCCCAGCGATTACCGATCTGCGGCCAATTTGTCACACCTACGACTTCGTACCTACGGAAAAGCCATCGCAGGTGCGGTCACCACTAAGGTCTAGAGACCTCCGCTTCTACGGACCAAATGTCACTTTTGCGAGCCCGCTTTTGTAGTTAACTGACCGCACTTGCGGTCCTGGGGTAGTAGACCAAACTCCACTTCTGCAGAAGAAAATATGCATATGCCGTAGCGCACCTACGCATGGACGCCACACTAATAACTAGGGGTTTTAGCCTATTATTTGCTCTTTTTTGCTTAGGTTTTGGGTCAAAAATGCGTAAAGGTATTCCCGAAAACTAACTTAATGTGCTTGCTTGCAGGGTTTGGTCAAAATGAGGCAAATAAGCCATAATCAACTCATGAAGGAGTCAAACTTGCACGAATCCAAGGCTGAGACATGAGCACTGAGAGCAGCAGAAAAGCGCGGCCGTATAAGGACCACTGCTGAGGCGGCCACTATTACGCGGTCCGCGAAAGTAGATTCAGAGAAGCTGCTTTAAGAACTAAAATTACCACTGACCGCATTGGAAAATCGCGGCCGCAAAATCTTTAGCGCGGCCGGGAGGGGATTTTCGCTAAGAGCGTGGTTTGAGGTTCAGAGACTCTACAGTTTGGGCTCAAATGAAGAACGCGGCCCACGTCCAAATTACGCGGCCGCAAATTAATGTCACGCGGACGCGGTGAACATTGCGCGGTCCGCGAAATGAAGATCTACCAAGGCCGATATATGAAGAAACGCGGACCGCGCTCACTATTACGCGGCCGCAAAAGCCCAAGGGCGGACGCGGTCAGAATTACGCGTCCGCAAAACCTCCACAGGGGCGTTTTCGTCTGAAATTTTTAGCCTAGTATAAATAGATCCTTTTATCAATTTAAGGTAAGTTTTGTTTAGCAGAGCACGTGAACGGCTGGTTTTTCCCTTTTTGGGCAATTTTAGAGTAGATTTACCTTCAAACTTTAGATTTTCATCTTGTACTTTAATATTATGGCTTATATTTCATCTTTATCTTTGATTTCTGCTGTTATTATGTGTAGCTAGACCCCATAGCTAGGGTTATGACCTAACCATAGTGTGGGTATTTAATAAGTCTTGAATTTTAGGGCTTAATTGTCTATGGGTTAGTGATATTTAGCCTAATTTAAGCTAAAATTGTAGAATTAGTGGTTGCAAACACTGACTCATGCCTTTATAACTTAGGCTCTTCTTTAGAAAGGGGGACTAAGTCTAGAAAAATTAGGCTAACAAGGAATTGGGGTGAACTGAAGAGATTGATAGCTCCAATTAAAGGGTTAAACCTAGAGATAGTAATACCCGACTTGAGCCAACTTCACTTGTATTATATGAACACCCATTTAGGCTTGAGAAATCCAAATCGGACAAAGTCACTCAAACTACCGAGAGGTATAGAGTGAGCACTTATGTGTGATGGTTATATCACGACCCCAATCATAACAAGCTTGTCCTAGATTCTTGATACCCATTAGATACTCACATAGGCGGAAGTCACTTCCCTGGTGCCTTTTAACACTTGAAAACTTTCACCAAAAATATTGTACTTAGCTTACACTTAGCATACAATAGTATAAAATTAGAATAGAATCAATCGCAACAATGTTTGGAAGTGAAATTAGGAATAACACGCACATCTAGATTAGTTAGATAGCCAACTCCAAGCCAAATTAACTCCCTGTGGAAATCAATCTCGACCTCGTTGGGTAAAACTGCATCGACCATCTTCGCTACTCTATAGTGGTGTAGGTTTGGCCTTGATCACACACCTGCAATCACAACCCACCAATTCCCAAATCGCTTCTGCGACCCCATGACCGCTTCTGCGGTCTCGCACCTGCGGCCGAAACCACGCAGGTGCGATCACCAGAAGCTTCAAGCTTCAGCAGTTTCCTTAAGTCAAAACATACCAACACATCTCAAAACACATAACGAACTTACTCAAGGGCAAATATTATATGAAACAACCTTGAATCTACGAATCGCACCCCAATTCAAACCTATTGAATCCATGAACATTCAACTTCCAAAACTAACACTGATTCATACCAAACCAACTCCGATTAACCTCAAATTTTGTACACAAGTCATAATTGACACAACAAACCTATTCCAACTCTTAGAATCAGAATCTAACCCCGATATAAATAAAGTCAACTCCCGGTTAAACTTCTCAACCTTCCAAACCTTTAACTTTCTAACTTTCTCCAATTCAAGCCAAAACGACCGACAGATCTCCAAATGAATATCTGAATACGCTCCTAAGTCCAAAATCTCCATATGAAGCTATCAGAACCGTCAAAACGTCATTCCGATGTCATCTACACAAAAGTCAAATTCCAGTCAACTCTTTCAACTTAAGCTTCCAACTTTGGGACTAAGTGTCCCATTTCACTTCGAAACTCACCCGAAACCAAAACCAACCACCCTGGAAAGTCACATAACCACAATATAACATAGAGGAGACAATAAATAGGGGAATGGGAATAAAATACTCAAAATGACTGGCCTGGTCGTTACATTTAGTATTCAAAATCTTTTTATGGAATAGACATATGAATATACGTGGATCATACATTTCATTCCACTTCCAATACCTATGTTAATAGGAGCGGAGCTTATTCGTTTTCCAACGGCAACAAAATGTTTTTGCCATATGTGGGCTTTTTAGAGTGTTTTATTGTTAAGCTTAGTCATGGTTTTTTTCAATCTACCTGTCTATTCAGCAAATAAATAGCCGCTCATTTTATCAATATGTATGGTCTTGTATCATCAATAATATTTTTTATTTAGACTTTGGATACTTGATCAATCCACTTATTTCTATTATGTCAATATTAATCACTACTGTTGGAATTATGGCTCTTATTTATAGTGATAATTATATGGATCATGATCAAGGCTATTTGAGATTTTTTGCTTATATGCATTTTTTTAATTTTAGATTTCAAAATTAAGTGTGTTTTGGTTAATCTAGGAAGTTTTGCCAACATCATCCAATGGAGAGTTTCGGAACAAGAAAAGTTAACTAGGAGCATCATCCCGGTGACAAAACTCTTAGCTGGCTTCAACTTGACAAGCGTGATAACCCGCGGAGAGATTTTGCTGCCGACACACACTGAAGGAATGACAAAGACCACTCTATTCTAAGTGGTAGATGGAGATATGGGTTACAATGTAATCCTCTAAAGGCCATGGATATATGAGATGAAGGATGTACCCTCAACATATCATCAGTTGTTGAAATTTCCAATACCGGAGGAGACCAGCTAGCGGCGAGGGAGATGAACGCAATGAATATTTCCATCAGCAAGGGGAAGGAGTCAAACAAATAACACTTACAGGAACCAATGCTTTCTCCCTTTTCCAAATGAAGACGATAAAGGCGAGGAGTCATCCGAATCCCATCAGGTTATGAGATATTTTCAGGTACCAGAGGAGATGGATGCGACCAAGTCAACCGCGGAAGAACTTGAGAAAGTGGCCTTGTTCGAAGAATTCTTAGAAAAGAAGTTTCATCTAGGGACAAGATAAATTCTCGAGCTTAGGTTAGAATTTATAAACTTTCTTAAATCTAACTTTGGCTGCTTTGCCTGGTCGCACTCGGATATGACGTGTATAGCATTAGAGGTAGCAGCTCACAAGCTAAGTCTGGATCTAAACATCCCACCGGTAAGGCAAAAGAAACGCCCGATAGCAGAGGTCGAGAATATGTTTGTTAAAAAAGAGGTAACCCGATTACTCAATATTAGTTCGATCTGGGAGATGAAGTATCCGGAATGGTTAGCCAACATATTTGTAGTACCCAAAAAGAATAACAAGTTTAGGATGTGCGTAGACTATAAGGATTTAAATAAGGCGTGCCCTAAAGACTCATTCCTGTTGTCGAATATTGATCAAATGATTGATGCTACAGCCCAACACGAGCTAATGAGTTTCCTCGATGCTCACTCCGGATACAATCAAATCAAGATCAACCTAGAGGATAAAATAAAACATCTTTCATAACAAACTTTTGGCACATATTTCTATAATGTGATTTCTTTTGGGCTTAAGAATGTTGGAGCCACTTATCAGAGTATCATTAATAAAATGTTTGAGAATCAGATAGGCAAAGCAATAGAAATATACATTTATAACATGCTAGTCAAGTTTTTAAATGCAAGAGATCATTTGAAACACCTTCAAGAAACTTTCGATATTATGAGGAAGCATAACATAAAACTCAACCCGGAGAAATACGCATTCGGGGTTGGTTCCGGTAAGTTCTTAGGGTTCCTGGTCTCGCAAAGAGGGATCGAGGTAAATATCGATAAAATCAAAGCAATCGAAGATATTCCGGACCAATTGACAAGTGAGAAGGAAGTGCAGAGATTGACCAGAAGGTTGGCGGCTCAAAGAAGGTTCATCTCGAGATCCTCAGAGAAGTGTCATCACTTCTTTTCACTTCTGAAAAAGAAGAACGATTCAGTATGGACTCCGGAATTCCAACAAACACTGAAAGATCTAAAAAGGTACATGTCCAGCTCCCCGTTACTGTCAAAACTAAGGGAAGGCGAGCAGTTGTTAATATATCTAGCGGTCTGAGAAGTAGCGATACGTGCCGTTTTCATCCAAGAGGAATAAGGTATGCAATTTCTTATTTATTACGTTAGTAAATACTGTCGGGAGCGGAGACTCATTATCTGCAGCTTCAAAAGCTGGCCTTAGCTCTCGTAGTTGCCTCTCGAAAGCTTAGGTCCTATTTCCTGTGCCACCTGATAGCAGTTATGACAACCTTTCCCTTAAGGAATGTCCTGCACAAGCCTGAATTGCCAGGCCATTTGGCTAATTGGCAGTCAAAATTAGTGAGTTTGACATTGAATACAAACCCAGTACTGTAATCCAATCACAAGTTTTGGCTGACTTTGTGGCCGATTTCAGTCTCGGGTTAATGCCCTTGACTGCTAAGGAAGTAGTGTTGGTCTCGGAAATGACATCAGGAGTTTGGACCTTGTTTACGGATAGAGCTTCCAACATAAAAGGGTTCGGTCTTGGGGTAGTTCTAATCATGACCTCGGAGAAAACCCTGAGGTAGGCCATTAAAACTATACCATTAACTAACAATGAAGTCACGTATGGGGCTTTGGTTGCAAGACTTGAACTAGCCGGGGGACCCGGCTCCGAGGTCATCGAAATAAAATGCGACTCCCAGATGGTAGTAAACCAAGTGTATCGGATTTTCAACACAAAGGAAGAACATATGCATCAATATTTGAACAAGGTCAAGGCGTTGCTTGTACAGTTTAGATAATGGTCAATCATCCACATTCTGACGAAAGAAAATTTGGAAACAGATGTGTTGGCTAATTTGGGGTCATCCACATAGGTGAAAGGATGGGATTCCGGTATTGTCATCCAACTTCTGCATTTGGTGTTGGATGTGGACGACTACTGCAAAGTCAATTCAACCAACTTAGTCTAGAATTGGAGGAACGAGTTCATCGAGTATCTTCGGCATGGTAAACTACCGGAAGACCCCAAGGCATCCCGGGCGCTGCAGACCAAAGCAGCTCGCTACTGCTTCGTAGATGGGTAGTTATACAGAAGGACGTTTCAAGGACCATTGGCCTGGTGGCTGGGGGCCTCGGAGGCGGCCTACGTGATGAGGGAAGTCCACGAAGGAGTTTGTGGGAATTATTCTGGTGCAGACTTGTTAGTTCTAAAGTTGATCATGGCAGGTTACTACTGGCCCCGGATAGAATAGGACGCAAAGGAATTTGTTTAAAAATGTGACAAATGTCAACGTCATGCATAGTTGGTGCACCAACCAGCAAAACTATTGCATTCGATGCTGTCCCCGTAGCCATTCATGAAATGGGGGATGGATATAGTTGGTCCTTTTCCACCGGGCCTCAAAAAGGTAAGATTTCTTTTAGTTTTAACTGATTACTTCACAAAATGGGTTAAAGCAGGTCCTTACAAAAAGATTGAAAAATATGAAGTAGTCGACTTCATATGGGACCACATAATTTTCCAATTTGGAATACCAAAGGAAATAGCTTGTGACAACGGGCCGTAGTTCATAGGTTCAAAAGTCACAAAGTTTTTGGAAGGATAAAAAATCAAGAGAATTACATCTTCACCATACCACCTAAGTTCTAACGGACAGGCAGAATCGACCAACAAAGTAATTATTCAAAATCTTAAGAAGAAGTTAGAAGATGCTAAGGGCAAGTGGCTCGATGAGCTACCAGGAGTGCTATATGCATATCGAATAACGACGAAGTCGAGCACGACAGAAATAATTTTCTCTCTCGTATACGGTGCGGAGGCTTTGATATCGGTGTAAGTAGGGGAGCCAACTTTGAGGTTTTCCCGAACGAACGAAGAAACAAACAACGAAGCGTTACTGGTAAAGCTAGACTTGCTTGATAAACACTGGGACTTGGCGTACGTGAGGATGGTGGCTCAAAAGCAAAGGATGGAAGGTATTCTAATCGCAGGGCCAATCTCCGTTATTTCAAACTAGGAAATTTGGTTTTAAGGAAGGTGACTCAGAGCACTCAGGAAGTCAATGCCGGGAAGGTGGGACCAACAAGGGAAGGTCCTTACCGGGTTTCAGCTCTCACTGGTAAAGGATCGTATGAATTGGAAAATCAAGATGGAGTCAAATTACCCAGCAATTGGAATGAGACTCATCTCAAAAGGTATTATTGCTGATGGTTCCTTCCAATACTGAAAGTTTGTGCTGTACTCTTTTTCTCTTCGACCAGGTTTTATCCCAATCGAATTTTTCTGGCAAGGTATTTTGTGAGGCAGTGACGACAAGCATACTAAGAAAGAAGCATCATCGGTAAAGGCAAGACTTTTAAATATCAAGGCACTAAAATTTTCACATCCATGGTAAACAACTATGTGGATGGTTAAATAATCTTTGACTCGATGTCAAGCATTACCTTCCATTATTTTAAAAAAGGCTTATTTAACCGTTCACAGGTTGTCTCCACCGGTGAAGCAGCAATCTGGGTACAAGACTTCCAGTGTTCAAATTCGCATGCTTCACATTCGAACACTAGGGGGAATAATATCTGATACGGTACCAGGAGTGCCACGAAAATCGGAGAATGCGAGAACCAGGATCAGTGTTTTGTCAAGATCTTGGACTACATGAACAACCCTGCGAAATAAGTTGTACAAGTTATCCACATATATTGGCAACTTTATTTTCTTAAGCAAATGAATTCATATGTACTTTTAAAAATAGAGGGAATAAAAAAATATTCTTTTATTTTTATCTTATTTCTTGTTCAAATGATAGGTTAATTTTATCATTTGACAGTTAACAATACTCGTAACCAATACTCGAGGAGTCGGTTGCAACGGGCCGAACCGAAAGATTCTCACGAGTAGTTAACTCCAGTTCTCGAGCTTTGAAAATGTAATCATCGATATCGACAATGCCTACTTTGGATTCCTCCAGAGTATTCCTCTTCATATGTTACATGGCATAGGTATTCTCGAAGACTAGTGAATCTTCTTGATCCTGGTGTTTTGCTCGGAGTTTATCGATTTTGGTCTGGAGCCCTTCTCTTTCCTCTTTCATGATGATGAGGCGAGAAACAAGATTAACATTTGTAGTTGAGTGAAGCCATTTTTGCTCCATGTCCCTCTTGAGCTTCTCTTCCATTTTGGCCCTTTTCTCCTCGACAGCATTGGCCTCCTCGATTTTGGAGCATAAATTGGCCTTCAGATTATTGATTTGCTACTTAAAGGCAGATTCACACTCGGTAGCAGCGATGAAAGCATCATAAAGTTCGACCCACTTAGTCTTAGCTTCTTGAAGCTTTTCATGTAATTGGGCAGTTTCTTGGCTATGGGCCATTCTTCTTGCTCGATTAGTAGTAACCGAGCCTCAAGATCATACATCTGAGGGGTTTTTACTTCCGGCACCGAGAGGCGCGACAAGCTGGTTCCTTTAAGCTAAAAGTTGATTCCGCTCCAAAGTAAGTCCTTGTTTGTCAAGGATCAACCTTTGCAAGCCCTCGAAAGTGATGTTGGCCTAAAAAGAAATGGTAAGTGTTAGGTATACCATTATAGCGTATAAACAGAAAGGAAGATAGACGGAAATTAGGATGGTACCTGCGCCGCACTGTGCATACTATTATTTATCAAACATTCCCTAGAAAGGGAGACCATTTTCTTCCAATCCTTCGCCGAAGACAACGACTTCATATAGTTCGAAAGCTCTACCGGCCTGGAGAGAATGTGATACTCCTTCGAAATTGAAAGAGTGGAACTTTGCTTTCCTTGGGGATCTTAAGAAGGCATAGCATAGGTGCTCCCCAAGCTCTAGTGATCAAGAGATCGAGGAAAAGAAACATTCCTTTCTCGATCAGCTGATGCCGGTAGAGGAGATGCAGTTGGTACTGGTGGCGAATGAATAGCTAGCCTCGGTGGGTGAGAAGTTATCGGTGTAGAGGGAGTAGAAGAAGCGGTGGCAGAAAGAGGGGCAGTTATTGCTTGCTCAGTAGATGAAGGTAGAAAGAACTCGGGGTTCGAATTCCTTTTACCGGAGGCAATGCCAGGGTCTGGGAAACGAGAGTCAACATTCTCGACCAAGCCCATATCACCCCAAAGTTCCTCAATTTTGTCTGATGAAGTGTTCTGAAGCTCCACCGGCCGAGCATCTAGTTGAGTTGATGAAGATCCTTTTTTACTTTGAAGGGGAGCCTCTTCGTCACTGGCTTCCCCTTCATCAACGAGGACCACTGTGGCTAGCTCGAATGTCATTTTCTTTGATCTCTTCTCTTGAGTCCCAACCAAAGAGGAGCTTCTTCTCTTCTATTTCTTGCTCTCGGACTCGGGACTCTGAGAGGAGGAACCCTTGATCACGTCAAAAGCATACCTCAAAATAGGTATGAAACGGTCACATACAATCCTATAAATCCAACTAAGAGTCGGGGTCGAATCCACATGGAGCTAAGATGGGAGTTAGGGGTATATATTTCAAGTTGCGCAATTGAATTATCTAGATTGCACTCCCACAACAAGGATTTGTTTTGTATTTCTAATATTACACACTGATTGCAAAATAAATAAAGAAGACTAGAGATAATTGTTTTGAGGTTTTTCCAAATAGATAAAAAGCCTAGGGTTGTGACCATGACCTAGGTATGTGCCTAATGGGGTAAAGACTTTAATGCTTGTTTTGTCGATTGTGGTGTATTATAGCTCTCAACTCTAAATTACCCATTCACTACCTCTCGGTTAGAGAGTGATTTTAACCAATTTGGCTTTCTCAAGACCAAATAGGTATCACCCGAAACAGTTGATATGAGCTTAAGTCGGGTTATTATTATCTCTAGGTTAAACCCTTTAATTGGGTTAATCATTCTCTCAATTGACCCAATTCCTTATTAGCTTAGTTATCCTAAACTAGGTCCCTCTTTCTCGAGTAGAGACTAAGTCAAATAGGCATGAATCAATGTTTGAAACCATTAATTCTAAAATTAAAGTATGAACTAAGCTAAATAATCAATACCCAATCATAAACAAGCATAACATTAATCACCCATAAGGTTTATACACTAGGGTTGTGTCATAACCCTAGTAAAAAACTAGCTACTCATTATGGGATTTAAAGAAAATAAAAATGAAAAGCTAATTAAACTCATAATGGAAGATTAAAAATGATGAAATCTAATGTTAAAATACTCAAATAAGCTAAAACTTCTTAAAATAGCAAAGAAAAATGGCTATAGCAACTTTCTATGTTCAAAACTTGACCTAATCTTATGAAACTCGTCTATTTATACAAGGCTAAAAATCTCGAACAAAAACTCCCCTCGGGAGGTTCTACGGCCGCATAATTCCATGTGCGGTCCAAAGATTTCTTCATCTGGCCAGAGCTGGAGTTCTGTGGCTACACATTTCTGAACTGTGGCCGCGAGGCATTCTTCTGCAGCCGCATATTTCTGGACTGCGGCCACAAGGCAACTCTTCTGCGGTCCGCGGATTTAGGACTGTGGCCGCACAATTCGTGTGTGGTTCACAATTCACAGAGGCTCCTGGACTTGGTCTTTTTGCATGCTCTCTGATCTTTGACTCTTAGCCTAGCTTTTGCGGCGGCACAATTCATGTGCGGTCCGCACTTTGCGCAAATGTTTGCTAGATTTTTCCTCTTTGTTTGCGGCCACAGATAGAATTCTGTCGTCCGCACTTTCTTCTGCGGACCGCACATTTGTGCTTCTACGGCCTTTATTACCTTGTGCTTCGGACTACTCCTTGTTTAGTCGGATTTCATCTCCAGAGACCAACTTCCAGCATTCCTGTAATATTGCATAATTTCATTAGTTTCGGGAACACAATTCAATGCTTTTAGACTAAAACTAAAGCTAAAAGGCGTTAATAAACAGTCAATATCCCCACTTATCAACCCTCACTAAGGGTTCAGGCAGATCCAGGAGCTCTGTTTTAGGCAAGGGAATTTTGCAATACCCTCCAGGCCTCCTCGGGGTCATCTAAGGCGTCGACTTCGAGGCAGATGACAGAACCCCTCACAAGCCCTATATTAGAAAAAAATGGAGTTAGAAATTTGTTCATGATATTTCTTGTTCTCAAACAAGGATAAAAGAAAGGAGGACTTGCCTTACCATGGTGCTTGGCCTTCTACCCGCAGTCGGGAGCCATTTCCTTTCACCATCGGGATTCTGTGTCACGATCCAAATTGAAGGGCTGCGACGGTGTCACGACCCAACTGGAGGGTCATGACTAGCACCCGGGCCATACTTGCCGAGCACCAACGTACATTTTATCTAACCTTCCTTATTATCTTTAAGGGCCGACAAGATCAATATAAATAGTAGACATGGATCATGAACATCCAACAATGAAAGATAATGTCATGAACATACATAACATGGGACGACAAGACTGTCAAGAAACTATATATAAGGTACGAGCTACCATGCTGCCATGAAAGACTATACAACAAAAATCAGTCGACAAGGCATTCTAAACCATACATAAGTCGACACCTGTCTATGAGCCTCTAAAGGAACATAAGTGCTACAACATTGCCGGAACAGGGCCCCGACATACCCATAATGTCTATAACAAAAATGCATACCAAGACCACGGCAAGTCCGGAGAAGGGATCTCGCCAATAACCGCTGAACAGGACAGCCTACTGTGGTGGGGGAGCTGCGTCTACCTGTCTATCAGGACCTGCAGCATGACATGCAGCATCCACAAATAAAAAGGACGTCAGTACGAATAAAGTACTGAGTATGTAAGGCAGGAAAGCATAAGTAAGAATAGTAATGTAAACAGGGATAGAGAATATACAACCTGTGACATCTGGATACCTCTGAGGGCTACTGACATGAAATACATGATACATACATATATATACATAAAATTTTAAAACATACGTCTTTGTGGGCATCACCATCATCATATCGTACCCGGCCGTAATAGGCTCAGTAAAACGTACCCGGCCATCATAGGGCTCGGTAGAATCGTACCCGGCCACGTGGAGCTCGGTAAAACCCAACTTATCAGTGGTTGCACAATAGGTGCCATACCCGGCCGACTATAGCGCGGCTCGGTAGAGTAAAATAGATACATATATATGATGCATGCTGGACTCATTGGAATCACATTTTGAACCTTTCGGAGTGACATAAAGTCGGTATCCTTCATACACGTTATTAGGATTAACTCTTCATCAAGAATCTTATAAGAATCAGGAACTACCAACAACATTGATAATATAAGAATAAGAGAAGTAACATCAATCTCAATCGTTTCATAAGAAGGGCAGCAATGTAAGTACTGCTAGCTTCCAAGAGTAGAGTATCTTTTGGAGCTCGTTCAATACATTATGTACAATCAGAGTCGTGCAAAAGAATGAAGGGGATATCCTCACATACCTTGTATATACTTCCCAACCTCAAGCTATGCAAATGTCACGACTCCTTAGTCTATAATAAGACAAGTGACACTATCATTATCGTTTAAGCGTCATAACTATTATGTATCGACCGCAACCTATTTTATGATGAAACGAACAACACCTCCCCTATTTATATGACTTCCCACAAGTCAATACAATCACCAAACAGCCCAAACAACATCATTAATAATCATATTGAGCCTCCAAAATAGTCCACCAACCAACAACCTTACTACCAAGCCTTTCGATATATATTTCACAAGTTCTAGTTTCAACGACTTAGCCGCAACTTGGATAATCTTAAATATATATAGAGTAAGAGGTTCCTTACCTTTAAACAGAAAGAACAACTCCAATTTAACCTTAATTTTCCACGAAATATCCCTCCAATTCTACCACAAGAACAAGGAAGCAAAACTAGCAATTAATTCGGGTTTTTCAGCACTAGAATTACTTTAGAAGACTTGAAATCACCTAGGGTTGATATTAAAAATTTTAAGGTGCATTTACAGAACATAAAACACTTAAAACAACCTCCCACACGATCTGGAAAAACACAAAAATCAGCAACAACAAGAAGAACAAGAAACTTACTAGCGCCACGGGATTCCCGACATTTGATTTGTGTTGTTTGCCCTTTGTTTGGGTCTTGGATCATGAGAGAACCTTGAGAGACTGTTTTTAGGGTTCTAAGGTCTGAATATACTGAAAAATAATGACTTAAAATGGGGTTGAGGTATCATATATATATATATATATATCCATATGTCTTAAACCGCCTATATGTCTTAAACCGCCTATGTGGGCCCCATAGAGAGCTGTTTGGCGCACTCTCGCAAAAATGCGAATATCTCTCTATTCCGAGATCGTATCGACGAACAGTTTAATGTGTTAGAAACTAGACTCATAGATATTCAATTTGATAGATATATCACCCCATAATTCCAAGTACATTGGGATTAAAATGTAGTAACATTTGACCTAAAGTTTAAGTAAAATTATAAACGTAAGTTGCGACAACTTTTATCGACTTTTGTTTCATAACTTGCTTGACTTCAAGGCTTAGGATACGGATATTATATGATTCAAATACATTAAAACATGACCTCTTGGGACAATTAATCACCTCTAGTGTTACCCAAAAATATGGGTTACAACATCCTTGATTCGTTTAACTTCAAATACTTGTTAACCACTCTTATACACCCTTGTATCGTTTAAGACCAATAGGATTAACTTCTTATCATCTCAAAGATAATCTCTTCTTCGATTTACGTCGACTAACTTATGACGTGATCTAAGGTACGCGAATGTGGGTTGTAACACCCTCTCCTCCTTAGGAACATTCGTCCTCGAATGTAAGGGTTTATGGGGTGTGTAACTCATCGTGGATTCCGACGGAGATTTCCGGCTGAGTTTCCCCTATAAAATGGACACTAGCCAAACTTGCAAGCAGTTAAACCCAACCTATGGCCTTACAACACTATACAAAGCATTATGGATATGTACATTATCTGCATATCACCATTTTGTATTTAAAAAAAAGAGTATTCAAAAGCTATTGCTTACCTCATAGAGCCGTTTCACCTTATAATGCGTCCTTCTTTCCCCTGGTATTCTCGTTATCTTCACTCTGGAATAGGTAAGGGTATTTAGACTTCATCTCCTCTTCTTCTTCCCATGTCATTTCTTCTATATTCTTGTTCCTCCATAATACTTTGACGGAAGCTACATCCTTTGTTCTCAGCTTGCGGACTTGTCGATCTAATATAGCCATTGGCACTTCATCATATGATAGATCCTTTGTAACTTGTACATCTTTGATAAGGACGACCCGAGAAGGGTCTCTAATACAGTTCCTCAACATAGATACATGGAATACCGGGTGGACAAATTCCAATTCAGATGGCAATTCTAACTCGTAAGCAACATGTCAAATTCGTCGAAGAATTTTGTACGGCCCAATATACCGCGGACTCAACTTACCCTTCTTCCCAAAACGCATAACACCCTTCATCGGCGAGATCTTCAGGAAAACCCAATCACCAACCTCAAATTCCAGATCACGACGCCGTACATCGGAATAAGACTTTTGCCTGCTTTGTGCCGTCCTCAGTCGCTCTTGTATCACTTTCACCTTCTCAATGGCTTGGTGAATCAAATCTGGCCCATATAATTCTGTCTCACCGACTTCGAACCATCCAACTGGTGATCTACTTCTCCTCCCATATAGTGCCTCATACAGGGCCATTTTAATACTGGAATGGTAGCTATTATTGTAGGCAAATTCTATAAGTGCAAGATGGTCATCCCAATTCCCCTTGAAATCTAGAACACATACTCGTAGCATATCTTCAAGCGTCTGAATGGTACATTCAGCCTGTCCGTCAGTCTGCGGATGGAATGCAGTGCTGAGATTTACTTGTGTGCCTAAACCCTTCTGAAAAGACCTCCAAAATTTAGACGTAAATTGAGCTCCTCGGTCTGATATAATAGATACCGGCACACCATGAAGCCTAACAATATCCTTGATATACAACTTCGCATAATCTTCAGCCGTGTAAGTTGTCTTAACTGGCAGAAAATGGGCAGATTTTGTAAGTCGATCAACTATCACCCAGATGGAGTCAAACTTATGATAAGAGCGAGGTAATCCAATAATGAAGTCCATATTAATCACCTACCATTTCCAGGTCGGAATCTCTATATTCTGAATCAATCCACTGGGTTTTTGATGCTCGATCTTTACTTGTTGACAATTAGGACACTAGGCTACAAATTCGGCAATAGACTTCTTCATGTTATCCCACTAATACTGCTCCTTAACGTCATGATACATCTTTGTTGAGCCAGGATGGATAGAATATCGGGACTGATGAATCTCAATCATAATCTTCTCTCGCAACCCTACCACACTAGGCACACATAATCGGCCCTGGTATCTCAGTGTCCCATCTCCTCCGATCTTGAAAGCTGTAATCTTACACTGCTGAATTCCCTCTCTCAATCTTACTTAGGTAGGATCTTCATATTGCCGTGCTTTTACCTCGGCTACCAAAGATGATTCTACTGTATTCTGTACGGTAACACCTCCGTCATCAGAGTCCAACAATCTGATTCTCATATTGGCCAGCTGGTGAAGCTCTTTGGTCAACCCTTGTCTACCTGCCTCAATATGTATTAAGCTTCCCATTGACTTACGGCTGAGAGCGTCTGCCACAACATTGGCTTTACCAGGATGGTACAATATCTCGACATCATAGTCTTTCAGTAATTCAAGCCACCTACGCTGCCTCAAATTCAACTCCTTCTGCTTGAAGATGTATTGTAAACTCTTGTGATCTGTGTAGTTGTCAACATGGACGCCGTATAAGTAGTGCTGCCATATCTTTAAAGCATATATTACTGTAGCCAATTCCAAATCATGAGTCGGGTAATTCTTTTCATGCTTCTTCAATTGTCTTGATGCATAAGCAATCACCTTCCCACGTTGCATCAATACGCACCCCAAACCTATACCTGAGGCATCACAATATACCACATAACCTTCTGTTCCTTCTGGGAGAGTGAGCACTGGCGCAGATGTCAATCGATTCTTTAGCTCCTAAAAACTATGTTCACAAGCATCAGACCACTGGAACTTGGTAGCTTTCTGTGTTAACTTAGTCAATGGTGCTGATATAGAGGAAAACCCTTCTACAAATCGCCTATCATATCCTGCTAGCCCCAGGAAGCTGCGGACTTCTGACGGTGTTGTAGGTCTCGGCCAATTCTTCACTGCATCGATCTTCTGAGTGTCGACACTAATACCCTCATCAAATATCACATGGCCAAGGAATGCTACTGAGTTCAGCCAGAATTCACATTTAGAGAGCTTGGCATATAACTTATGATCCTGAAGGGTCTGTAATACTATCCGCAAGTGGACCGCATGTTCCGCCTTCGAACGAGAATACACCAGAATGTCATCAATGAATATGATCACGAACACATCAAGATAGGGCCTGAATGCACTATTCATGAGATCCATAAAAGCTGCTGAGGCATTTGTTAGCCCGAACGACATCACCAAGAACTCAAAATGCCCATATCTTGTCCGGAAGGCCGTCTTTGGAATATCTTTCTCCTTAACCCTCACCTGATGATACCCTGAACGCAAGTGAATCTTGGAGAAATACTTGGCACCCTGGAGTTGGTCAAACAGGTCATCAATCCTTGGAAGTGGATACTTGTTCTTTATTGTAAACTTATTCAACTGTCGATAATCGATACACATCCTTAACGACCCATCTTTCTTCCGCACGAACAAGACTGGCGCACCCCAAGGTGAAGTGCTAGGCCTAATGAAACCCTTATCCAGCAAGTCCTTCAACTGCGCCTTCAACTCTCGTAACTCTGCCGGGGCCATCCTGTATGGAGGGATAGAGATCGGTTGAGTGTCAGGCAATGCATCAATGCTAAACTCAATCTCCCTTTCAGGAGGAAGGCCTGGGAGTTCATCTGGGAAAACATCTGGAAATTCATTGACCACGGGGATTGATTGTAGAGTAGGCGGCTTCGCCTCCGCATCCCTAACACGAACAAGATGATAAATGTAACCTTTTGAGATCATCTTCCTTGCCTTAAGATAGGAAATAAACCTACCTTTTGGCATAGCAATGTTCCCATTCCATTCAATGGCGGGTTCACCAGGAAACTGAAACCTAACCATCTTCGTACGACAGTCAACATTTGCATAGCATGAGGCCAACCAGTCCATTCCCATTATCACATCGAAATCAACCATTTCTAACTCAAATAAATTTGTCGAGGTTTGACGACTACAAATCATCACAGTGCAACCTTTATATACCCTTATAGCAATCACAGAATCTCCTATCGGAGTGGATACCGCAAGTGGTTTACTTATCAATTTAGGTTCAATGCCAAACTTATTAGCCATAAAGGGTGTAACATATGATAAGGTAGATCCTGGATCAATTAGCGCATATACATCATAAGAAAACACAGACAATATACCTTTAACAACATCCGGAGATGACTCAAGATCTTGTTGACCTACTAGAGCATAGGTTCGATTTTGAGCACCACTCGAACTTGGCACTGAACCTCTACCTCTACCACGACCTGTCGACTGTTGAAAACCTTATGCTGGAGGTCGAACTGATGAGGAAGATCCAAACACAGATCTAGTTGGCTGAGCCATACCACCACCTCCTCTGTTAGGACAATCCCGCATCATATGGCCAGGCTGTCCACAAGAATAGCATGCATCGGAACCTCGACGGCACAGTCCAAAGTGGGCCTTGCCGCACTGATCACAACGAGGTGTTGGGGGTCTCGTCTGACAAGTATCTCTATGAAATTGTGAGCTTGATGCCCTCGAACTCTGACCTGAACCAGAATAGGTAAATCGATCATACCGAGGCCTCTGAAACTATGGAGGAGAACTAGCTACAGGTGGCACCGAACTCCTCAAAGATTGGGGCCTGATACTGCCTCTGAACTCATTAGAATACCCTGAAAATCTTGCCCTCTTATGCTGGCCCCTATCCTGCTCCCTATCTGCCCTTTGCTGGCGCTTACGATCCTCTAGGGTCTGGGCATAAGCCTGAATACGGAAATATCCATGCCCTCTACCAAGGAGGCTGTTGTGCACTCATTTATCAGATGTGGTCCCAACCCGTTCACGAACAGATGCACCCTATCACTCATCTCGGCCACTATATGGGGAGCATACCTTGCTAAAGAATCAAACTATATACTATACTCTCGTACACTCATATTACCCTGTCGAAGGTTCAAGAACTTATCAGCTCTAGCTCGTCGTATCTCAACTGGCAAGTAGTGACGAAGAAAGGCCTCAGAAAATTCCTTCCACACGGCTGGAGGAGCATTCGGACCCCTAGATCTCTCCCAACTATCATACCAGAAAATCGCTAAATCCCATAACCGATAAGAAGCCAACTCTACTGCCTCCGTATCACTAGCATGCATAACCCGCAATGTACGATGAACCTGATCAATAAATATTTGTGGGTCCTCCTTGGGGTATGATCCAGTAAACACTGGAGGGTCTAGATTAATAAAATCTCGAACTCTCGCACTAACCGGTTTATCAGCAGCACCGGTATTCTGCCTCTGAGCCTGAGCAGTTACCAAGCTAGTCAACAATTGCACCGCACTGCGCATATCGTGGTCTGTAGTACCAGATGGAGGAACTAGATGTACTGGGTGCCTCCTAATATCCTCTGGAGGAGACGGAGAGGTATGAGACGGCATTTCACTCTGAGCCTCACTTTGGCCTGCTCTGGCTGGAGGCACCTGAATGTTACCCTCTCCCACAGCTGTATCAAGCCGTTTACTAATCGCTTGCTTCCTAGTCGAAAGCATCGCTGAAAGAAAACAAGGTGAATATTAGATTTGAACACTTACGAATCAACTCTACGCACAATCTAGATTTAGGAAGAAAGTAACAACCCTAGTTGTCGTGTAGCCTCCTGATTATAAATGTGGCGCGCTACACATCCATAATCAAAACTCTATTAGGCACGGCTCATAGACAACCCCTAGGACAGACTTGCTCTGATACCAAGTTTGTCACGACCCAACTGGAGGGTCATGACTAGCACCCGGGCCATACTTGCCGAGCACCAACGTACATTTTATCTAACCTTGCTTATTATCTTTAAGGGCCGACAAGATCAATATAAATAGTAGACATGGATCATGAACATCCAACAATGAAAGATAATGTCATGAACATACATAACATGGGACGACAAGACTGTCAAGAAACTATATATAAGGTACGAGCTACTATGCTGCCATGAAAGACTATACAACAAAAATCAGTCGACAAGGCATTCTAAACCATACATAAGTCGACACCTGTCTATGAGCCTCTAAAGGAACATAAGTGCTACAACATTGCCGGAACAGGGTCCCGAAATACCCATAATGTCTATAACAAAAATGCATACCAAGACCACGGCAAGTCCGGAGAAGGGATCTCGCCAATAACCGCTGAACTGGACAGCCTACTGTGGTGGGGGGGCTGCGTCTACCTGTCTATCATGACCTGCAGCATGACATGCAGTGTCCACAAATAAAAAGGACGTCAGTACGAATAAAGTACTGAGTATGTAAGGTAGGAAAGCATAAGTAAGAACAGTAATGTAAACAGGGATAGAGAATATACAACCTGTGACATCTGGGTACATCTGAGGGCTACTGACATGAAATACATGATACATACATATATATACATAAACTTTTAAAATATACGCCTTTATGGGCATCACCATCATCATATACGCCTTTGTGGGCATCATCATCATCATATCATACCCGGCCGTAATAGGCTCGGTAAAACATACCCGGCTATCATAGGGCTCGGTAGAATCGTACCCGGCCACGTGGAGCTCGGTAAAACCCAACTGATCAGTGGTTGCACAATAGGTGCCATACCCGGCCGACTATAGCGCGGCTTGGTAGAGTAAAATAGATACATATATATGATGCATGCTGGACTCATTGGAATCACATTTTGAACCTTTCGGAGTGACATAAAGTCGGTATCCTTCGTACACGTTATTAGGATTAACTCTTCATCAAGAATCTTATAAGAATCAGGAACTACCAACAACATTGATAATATAAGAATAAGAGAAGTAACATCAATCTCAATCGTTTCATAAGAAGGGCAGCAATGTAAGTACTGCTAGCTTCCAAGAGTAGAGTATCTTTGGGAGCTCGTTCAATACATTATGTACAATCGGAGTCGTGCAAAAGAATGAAGGGGATAGCCTCACATACCTTGTATATACTGCCCAACCTCAAGCTATGCAAATGTCACGACTCCTTAGTCTACAATAAGACAAATGACACTATCATTATCGTTTAAGCGTCGTAACTATTATGTATCGACCGCAACCTATTTTATGATAAAACGAACAGCACCTCCCCTATTTATATGACTTTCCACAAGTCAATACAATCACCAAACAGCCCAAACAACATCATTAATAATCATATTGAGCCTCCAAAACAGTCCACCAACCAACAACATTACTACCAAGCCTTTCGATATATATTTCACAAGTTCTAGCTTCAACGACTTAGCCGCAACTTGGATAATCTTAAATATATATAGAGTAAGAGGTTCCTTACCTTTAAACAGAAAGAAAAACTCCAATTTAACCTTAATTTTTGACGAAATATCCCTCCAATTCTGCCACAAGAACAAGGAAGCGAAACTAGCAATTAATTCGGGGTTTTCGGCACTAGAATTACTTTAGAAGACTTGAAATCACCTAGGGTTGATATTAAAAACTTTAAGGTGTATTTACAGAACATAAAACACTTAAAACAACCTCCCACACGATCTGGAACAACACAAAAATCAGCAACATCAAGAAGAACAAAAAACTTACTAGCGCCACGGGATTCCCGACATTTGATTTATGTTTTTTGCCCTTTGTTTGGGTCTTGGATCATGAGAGAACCTTGAGAGACTGTTTTTAGGGTTCTAAGGTCTGAATATACTGAAAAATAATGACTTAAAACAGGGTTGAGGTATCATATATATATATCCATATGTCTTAAACCGCCTATGTGGGCCCCATAGAGAGCTGTTTGGCGCACTCTCGCAAAAACACGAATATCTCTCTATTCCGAGATCGTATCGACAAACGGTTTAATGTGTTGGAAACTAGACTCATAGATATTCAATTTGATAGGTAGATAACCCCATAATTCCAATTACATTGGGACAAAAATGTAGTAACATTTGACCTAAAGTTTAATTAAAATTATAAACGTAAGTTGCAACAACTTTTATCGACTTTTGTTTCATAACTCGCTTGACTTCAAGATTTATGATGCGGATATTATATGATTCAAATACATTAAAACATGACCTCTTGGGACAATTAATCACCTCTAGTGTTACCCGAAAATACGGGTTACAACATCCTTGATTCGTTTAACTTCAAATACTTGTTAACCCCTCTTATACACCCTTGTATCGTTTAAGACCAATAGGATTAACTTCTTATCATCTCAAAGATAATCTCTTCTTCGATTTACGTCGACTAACTTACGACGTGATCTAAGGTACACGAATGTAGGTTGTAATAGACGGGCACCCGGTGCCTTACTTAACTGAGTACCAACATAACATATCTTTCTTATCGTACTATCATAGGTAAATAAGCCAGAGAGGCCGTCATGAGATAATCAAAATAAAACATAAGGGAATACTTGATATACGACAACCCTACATGATATACAAACTTATACATGTAACATATGGGCCTATAAGGCCGACATGATCATTTGTACACCCAAAACATGGGCCGTACAAGTATCCATATACATGAAATCTGTCTAAAAGCCTCTAAGAGTACATAAATGTCATAAAGATTGGAACAGGGCCCCACCATACATATCATTACATGTCCAAAGCATACTGACCAATTAGACAACTCCGGAATAAGTGGAGTGCACCAACACCTTCCGCTGAGCTGATAGCCTACTAGGAGGATTGTCAACCTGTCTACCGGGACTTGCGGGCTTGAGATGAAGCGTCCCCAGGCAAAAAGGATGTCAGTACGAATAAAGTACCGAGTATGTAAGGTAGGAAATCACAAATAAGAACAGTAATGTAAAGAGAGATAGAGAAGATACAACCTGTAACATCTGAGTGCCTCTGAGAGTGACAGGCATGAAATGCATGATACATATATATACGTGTACTTTTAAAAACATACGCCTCTATGGGCATCATCATCATCATATCATACCCGGCCTCGAAGAGGACTCGGAAAAAATATGCCCGGCCATTATAAGGCTCTAAAATTGTACCCGGCCACGTGGAGCTTAGTAAAACCCAACTGATCAGTGGTTGCACGATAGGAGCTGTACCTGGAAAACTATAGCGTGACTCGGTAGATTAAAATAGATACATATATATAATGCATGTTGGACTCATGGAATCATGTTCTAAACCTGTAGGAGTGACGTAAGGTCGTCGCACCTTTGATTAACATTATGGACATACATACCATCAATATGAACCTCAATAGGATTCAAGGATCATACATACTTGTTTAGAATAACTTTATAAGGAAAGAACAATATGGACAATCTTAGTTGCTTTGCGTAGATCCGTTATGAAATAACATATCGTATATGTTCATTTCACTTTATATCATGACAAAAGAAAGAAGAAAGTTCCTTAATATACATTTGCAATTTTCTCTCCAATCATCAACCAATCTCAATATGATCTTCTTACATTTATAATGAGTAAACCAACTTCGTCGTCATCATATAAGCGTTGTAACTCTCATATTTCAAAACCAATATTCTAAAAGAAAACGGACAGCACCTCCCCTATTTTTACTACATCCCATAAGTTACTTAAAGTCAACACTAACACGTCGAGTGAGAAGCTCGATTCATGTCTAATAACACTATACTTTTAATCATTTACCTCTTATTTATATTTAGAAAATTTTTGAAAATAACAACACAATATACTCTGGTTATTCCATAAATTTCCCAGTCATAAAACGCTGCAAGATCACCTCTCAAACAGTCCAACAATCAACAACATTACTAACAAGCTTTTCAATCGATATCTCACAAGTTCTAGCTTCAACGACTTTGCCGTAACTTGGTTAACCTCAAATACATGTAGAATAAGAGATTCCTTACCTTCAAATAGATAGAACAACTCCAATTTGAGCTTACTTCACCTTGAAATATCCTTCTAACGCATCCACAAGATAAGGAAGCGAAACTAGCAATCAATTCGGGTTTCTCGGCACTAGAATCACTTTGGAAGACTTGAAATCACCTAGGGTTGATATGTAAGCCTTGTGAGATTATTTTACAGAACTTAAACCACTTTAAACAACACTCCACACGATCTTGAACCACACAAAAATCAGCAACCACAAGAAGAACAAGAAACTTACTAGCGCCACGGGATTCCCGACACTTGATTTGTGTTATTTGCCCTTGGTTTGGGTCTTGGATCATGAGAGAACTTTGAGAGAAAGTTTTTAGGTTTCTAGTGTCTGAAGAGAGTGAAAACGAATGAGTTAAAATGGGCTTTAGGCGTCACATATATATATCAAGATATTCTCAACCGCCTAAGTGGGTCCCATAGGGAGCTGCTTGCGCAGTCTCGCGAAAACGCGAATATATCTCTACTCCGACATCGTATCAACAAACAATTTAATAATTTGAAAACTATTATTGTAGATATTCAATATGATATGTGAATAATCCCTTAATTCAAAGTATATTGGGAGAAAAGTTCAGCTATATTTGACCTAATATTTTAGCACATTTATGAATGTAACTTGTGATGACCTTTCTCAATTTTTGTTCCACAAATCGCTTGACTTCAAAACGTAATACACGACTATCATACGACTAAAATAGCTCATAACATAACCTACATATCACGTTTAGCACCCTAGTCTCACCCCAAAAGTACATGTAATAACATTCCTAACTTGTCGACTTTCGACGAAATTTATTTTCTTCGATTCGTTTAGCTTCTAAGCCTTCCAACCCTCTTCATACTTGTTAGTCATGATATTCAATACTTTTACCCTCCAAGGTAACATGCTTAACATACTTTATGTACCTTCAAATATAATCTTTTTTCTGAGCTTACATCAATTAACTTACAACGTACTCTCACGTACAAAAACAAGGGGTGTAACATCATTCCTCCCTTTGGAACATTCGTCCTCGAATGTTGACTGATGCGCTTATTACTGTCATAAACTATAGCTCCTATGAATACTTTAATACTATCCTTGCCATGTTAGCAACTGTTTTGTGAATAAATCCAAATGACAGGGCATAACCCCCTTTAGGCCTCTTTCTCACACCACGACTTGTAGTCGGAATTCTTAGAATCTCGTAACTATTGCTACCTTATGTCATATAGCCTGTACGATTCTGTCCTTGTATGCACGCCTATGTGAATCTTCTCTCATTTTTCCTCTAGCTTTTAGCCAATATCTAGGCCTCCCTTTTTGAATATATATAGAACTATGACAATTGTCCCTCTAGGCATCTATAGGTGTACTGAAGTTCTTCGCTTGGTACTTTGTCGAACTTACTGCTATTGCTATATCTTGTTTAATAGCCTCGATTATCTATGCTTATCACTCTACTACATCTAGGTAGGTCATACTATATCATAACTTTTACTTCAGTTTATTATTACCGAGGTCTACTACCCAACTCCAGCCTCTAGGTTACTCTCTCACTGCTTATCCTATATGTATAAATATAAGTCCTTTAATGCTTCCTTATTACTGTTCATCTAAAGAATGGCATCCTAATCTCCTCTCATACTTTGTAACTTTAATCTATCTATTGTTGATTCACCTTAATGTTGACCTATAATTTATCACTAATAACTTGAAACTTCTTACGTAATATATTATCACTAGGGCTCATCTGAAGTGATTTGCCTTATCCATCTAGGGACGATACTTTACTTCAATAACTGTATTTCATAGCATCCCAATGTGATTCATCTTATGGGGGGTATTCTAATACCGCTCAATTCATGAAATACCTTTTCTTTAAATCATTACTCAATCAAAGGCCTAAATGTCATCCTCTTATTATTTATCATAATTACACCTTTACTTTACTACTGGGGCAGCATTTTATCTCTTCTAAATGCTCCTAGTTTTAAACTCATATGAGTTTATTCAGGCTATACTAAGCTTTCTATAACTTACGGAAACCATCAACTCTCTTGTTTTGATGGGCTTAATTCAGAAGCTTTACCTATTCTTGTTTCCTTCTAACTCACCTTTTCTTATTCTTACTCCTATCTACCTAAAACATTGTCGCTCTATCATACTTTAGCTTGCAACCTACACATATCTATTTATACTACTCGCACTTTCCTTTAACTTTCTAAAACCATAGATTTCCTTTCGTGCCTTCTCAGTTGTCTTGAAATGTAAGCAATTACTCGTCCTGGTTGTTCTGCCACTTGTTACGTGAATACTTGTCTTATCTTAGTTCCCACAAATATTAGAATTCCATGTAACCCATATGATCTTGAATATTACTTTTGATTTTTACTTCCCGTTCATTAGTCACAATATGGGCCACTTTCTTATGGAGTGCATACGATGTTGTAGTGAGACTGCTGTTACAAGATCATTTCTTCTTTATGTCACTATGCTTAAGTGGAAGCGTTCTTCCTTATTTCCTCAACTAGTCTTTTGTTGTAGTACTTAGGGATGAACCTCTGACTCTTGTAAAGCTGTGAGCTTATTACATCCTATACCCGATGGAATTTTCGATGTTCTTACTCACCTATAAATATCCTTAGTTACATACCTCCATGACCTTATGCTCGTCGGGTTACTTTTGAACTCAAATTTTGATTGTCTCCTTAGTGGCACTCTGTCTTATTTCCGTAAAACTAAAATGATACCTTTAACTACCCCAACTCCTAGCTGAAAATGTTTCAAGGATTGGGATCTCGTATCTACGAGACTAAATTCCTTATGATGGGGTTCACTACATTTATCTTACATGATCTGTTCATTTATCTGTGACCTCTTATCTAGCCATAACTAGGATCTTAAACTACATACTACTCGTTGGTCCACTCTCTTATCTATATTCCACGTAATCTCTCTTGGATTATTTCCTTTGTCTTAACTTACCTCTCGCACTGGCTCCTTATGTATCAAGTATTCATTCGCACTTATTTATCAATAATAGCTGGTACGGAACCCTTACTACCTCTCCCCAGTGTCGTGCTAGCATAATGTCGTGGAGTCGTATCATATCTGTAGGATCTGAATAAATGCAATCTCAGTCCTTTTGCCTTTTTACCACATTCTTCATTTACTATTCCATAGTTATCTCTTCATCTTTAGCATTTTTTTCATAGCTTTACTTACATCTTACTCGTGTTGAGGTAACCCTTCTGTACCAAGGATAACTGAATTCCTTATGCACGAGGATGACACCTAGTGTTGTTGGCACCCTTGGTACCTTAATCTTAACTTTGCTCACAGTGCTTGCTTTAGGGAAGCATGTTCCTGAATGACCTTTAATGGTTATTTTTCTGTTATTTATTCTATTATCGTCGAAACGCGATCTCTGAAATTCTCACGATGCCGACTATTATCAAATCCTCCGGTCCCTAATTCATGTTCAGTTTATCTTGTTCACTAGCCCATACTTATTTCTTACTCTGGGGGTCTAACTTTTCCTTTTGGTAATCACATTGGAGTCACCAACTCATTTCTCGAAATGAGGATATGACTTCTGGCCTATGCTCTTTTATTGTCTCAAGGCCTGTCACCTCTTGTCTTGTCCTTCACTTAACTATAGACTCTGTCATCCTTTCATATTTTGATTTACCGTTATCACCCATTTATCACATCTTACTCATAATGCTTCATTTACTCTCTTCTTATTCTCCTGCTAATATTTCTGTCTATCACCTTATTCTGAAAAGTTCAACAAAACATTCTTTCACTTTTAGCTCCCCTTGCTCCATCCACTGACTTTTTGAGTTGCCTAACATTCTCTCTTTATTAGGGACGGGAGCCATACAAGGTAAATATTTATCCTTTCGAGAATTCCAGTGCCAATCTTCTAACTTTTCTAAACATACGAGTATTCATATCTAACTGTTCTATTCTAGAGTACACCATCTGTGTGTCTCACAAGGAGAACTATTACCACATTTGCAATATCCTTCAAATATGTCAGCTAATGCTAACAATCCATCCATCATTTTGGGTTACTCTAACCATGGCTGGATCCTGATATCATCCTTGCCAGACTAGATATTGTTGCCTCCGATACAATGATCACAGGTATTGTGTCAGTATGCCACATGGATGCCTATGCATTATTTGACCCCGATTCCACTTATTTGGATGTATCATCGTATTTTTCTCATTATCTGGATATGCCCCTTGAGTCCTTAGTTTCATCTATTCGTGTATCTACGCAGTGGGCGATACAATTGTTGTGGACCGTGTATATAGGTCGTGTGTAGTGACTATTGGGGGATTGGAGACTAGAGCTGATCTCTTATTACTTAGTATAGTGGACTTCGATGTGATCTTGGGTATGGATTGGCTGTCTCCATGTCATGCTATTCTTGATTGTCATGCTAAGACCGTAACGTTAGCGATGCCGGGGTTGCCAAGGATCGAGTGGAGAGGTTCTCTAGACTATGTTCCCAGTAGAGTGATTTCATATTTGAAGGCCCAGCGGATGGTTGGGAAGGGTTTTTTTTAAATCTTATTTGGACTTTGTAAGGGATGTTGGTGTTGATTCTCCTGCTATTGTTTCTGTTCCAGTGGTACGAGATTTTTCTTGATGTGTTTCCTGCAGACCTGCCGGGCATGCCGCCCAACAGAGATATTGACTTTGGTATTGACTTAGTGCCGGGCACCCAACCCATTTCTATTCCAACGTATCGTATGACACCAACTGAGTTGAAGGAATTGAAGGAGCAGCTTCACGAACTTCTTGATAAGGGGTTTATTAGGCCTAGTGTTTAGCCTTGGGGTGCACCAGTCCTGTTTGTGAAGAAAAAGGATGGTACCATGCGGATATGCATTGATTATAGGTAGTTGAACAAAGTTACAATCAAGAACAAGTATCCTTTGTCGTGCATTGATGATCTATTCGACCAGCTTCAGGGAGCGAGGGTGTTCTCTGAGATTTACTTGAGGTCTGGGTATCACCACTTGAAGATTCGGGACTCGGATATTCTAAAGACAATATTCAGGACCCGTTATGGTCATTATGAGTTCCTTGTAATGTCTTTTGGGCTAACTAACGCCCCAGCAACATTCATGCTCCTGATGAACAGTGTATTTCAGCCTTATCTTGACTAATTTGTCATAGTGTTCATTGATGATATCCTGGTGTACTCTCATAGCTAGGAGGAGCATGCCTAGTATTTGAGGACTATGTTGCAGCGGTTGAAGGAGGAGAAGATTTATGCTAAGTTCTCCAAATGTGAGTTTTGGCTTAGTTCAGTGGCATTCTTGGGGCACGTGGTGTCCAGTGAGATGATTCAGGTGGATCCAAGAAAGATAGAGGCGGTTCAGAGTTGGCCCAGACCGTCTTTAGCTACGGAGATTCGGAGCTTTCTCGGCTTGGCCGGTTATTATCGTCACTTCGTGGAGTGTTTCTCGTCTATTGCATAGCCTTTGACCAAACTGACCCAAAATGGTGTTATTTTTAGATGGCCGGATGAGTGTGAGGAGAGCTTTCAGAAGCTCAATACTGCCTTGACCACAGCTCCAGTGCTAGTTCTACCTTCAGCTTCTGATTCTTATACAGTGTATCGTGATGCTTCCCGGATCAGTATTGGATGTGTTTTGATGCAGGAGGGTAAAGTGATTGCTTTTGCTTCGCGTCAGTTCAAACCCCATGAGAAGAACTACCATGTCCATGATTTGGAGTTAGCTACCATCGTTCATCAATTAAAGATTTGGAGGCATTATCTCTACGGTGTGTCTTGTGAGGTGTTTATAGATCATCGGAGTCTCCAGCACTTAATCAAACAAAAGGATCTAAATTTGAGGCAGTGGAGATGGTTGGAGCTGCTAAAGGACTATGATATCACTATTCTGTATCATCTCGGGAAGGCCAGTATGGTGGACGATTCCTTGAGTAGAAAGGCGGTGAGTATGGGTAGCCTTGCATTCATTCCTGTTGGTGAGAGACCTCTTGCAGTTGATGTTTAGGACTTGGCCAACCAGTTCGTCAGATTAGATTTCTCGGAGCCTAGTTAGGTTCTAGCTTGTGTGGTTTCTCGATTTTCTTTATATGATCGCATCCGAGAGTGCCAGTGTGATGGCCCTCATTTGCTTGTCCTTAAGGACATAGTTCAGCACAGTGATGCCAGAGATGTTACTATTGGGGATGATGGAGTATTGAGGATGCAGGGTCGGATTTTTGTGCCTAATGTAGATGGGCTACGTGAGTTGATTCTTGAGGAGCCCCACAGTTCGCGGTATTCTATTCATCCGGGTATTGTGAAGATGTATCAGGACTTGAGGCATCATTATTAGTGGAGAAGAATGAAGAAGGATATATTGGGGTTTGTAGCTCGGTGCCTCAACTGTCAGCAGGTGAAGTATGAGCATCATAGACGGGGCTGATTGCTTCAGAGGTTAGAGATTCCAGAGTGGAAATGTGAGCAGATCAACATGGATTTTGTAGTTGGGCTCCTATGGATTTCGAGGAAGTTCAATGCTATTTGGGTGATTGTGGATCAGCTGACCAAGTCCGTGCACTTTATTCCAGTTGGGACTACTTATTCTTCGGAGTGGTTGGCTGAGATTTACATCCGAGAGATGGTTCATCTCCACGGCGTGCCAGTGTCCATCATTTCAGATCGGGGCACGCAGTTCACGTCGCAGTTTTGGAGAGCCGTGCATCGAGAGTTGGGTACCTAGGTTGAGTTGAGTACAACATTTCACTCTCAAACGGACGGACAATCCGAGTGCACTATTTAAATATTGGAGAATATGCTACGCGCTTATGTCATTGATTTTGGTGGTTCTTGGGATCAATTTCTGCCACTCGCGGAGTTTGCCTATAACAACAACTACAAGTCGAGCATTCAGATGGCTCCGTATGAGGCTTTGTATGGGAGACGATGTAGATCTCTGGTGGGTTAGTTTGAGCCTGGTGAGACTAGGCTGTTGGGTACTGACTTGGTTCGGGATGATTTGGATAAGGTTAAATTGATTCAGGAGCAGTTTCGTACGACGTAGTCCAGACAGAAGAGTTATGCCGACAGGAAGGTCCGTGATGTTGCTTACATGGTAGGGGAGAAGGTATTTCTCAAGGTTTCAACCATGAAGGGTGTTATGAGGTTCGGGAAGAAGGGTAAGTTGAGCCCTCGGTATATTGGGTCGTTTGAGGTACTTCATAGGATTGGAGAGGTAGCTTACAAGCTTTCCTTGCCACCTAGTTTGTCGAGTGTGCATCCAGTATGTCATGTTTCTATGCTTCAAAATTATGCCAGTGATCCGTCTCATGTTTTGGATTTTAGCACAGTTCAGTTGGATGGTGATTTGACTTATGATGTGGAGTCGGTGGCCATTTTAGGTCGGTAGGTTCGTAAGTTGAGATCAAAGGACATATATTCAGTGAAGGTGCAGTGGAGAGGTCAGCCAATTGAGGAGGCTACTTGGGAGATCGAGCGGGAGATGCAGAGCAGATATCCACACCTATTTGAGACTCTAGGTACGTTTCTAGACCCTTTTGAGGACGAACGTTTGTTTAAGAGGGGGAGGATGTAATGACCCGGCCGGTCGTTTTGAGAGTTGTAGCCCATTCCCCCATCTACTGCTCATTTTGTACTTTATAGTTGTTATGTGACTTGCCAGGGTAGTCATTTGATAGGTTTCGGCATCGTTTGTAGAAATTGGAAGTTCAAAGTTCATTAGGCTTGAATCTATGTGCGATTCGTATTTTTGATGTTGTTCGAGGTGATTTGAGGCCTCGACTAAGTTTGTTTCGTGTTTTAGGACTCGTTGGTATGTTTGGTTGAGGTCCTAGGGGACTGGGGTTGGTTTCGCATGGCTAAAGGATCGAAAATGGGACTTAGTGCATTGCTGAAGTTGGAGCTCTTCTAGTGTGATCGCACCTGCGAGGGGTTGGCCGCAAGTGAGATACCGCAAATGCGGCTGGATTTAAGCAGAAGTGGAGCTAGGATAGCCTGGGTAGGGCACAGGTGCGAGGGGTTAACCGCATCTGCGAGCTCGCAGGTGCGAGCGAGGCTCCGCAGATGCGGAGTTGAGGGAGAGGCCTGTTTCTGCAGAAGCAGATGGAAGGCCGCAGAAGCAGCTCTGCAGGTGCGGAACATGGAGTGTGGATGCAGGCCTGGGGGATTTAAGTGATTTTTGCAGAAGCGGGGGACTTACCGCAGAAGCAGTTCCGCAGGTGAGGATATTTGGTTGCATGTGTGAAAAGCCTGGGCAGATTATTAAAAATAAGGGTTCGCGATTTTAACTTCATTTCAAACATTTCAAGCACGGTTTAGGCGATTCTTGAGAGGGTTAGGGGATTCTTGAGGTAAGTCCCTTGTGCTCATTTTTAATCAATAATGTTGCTTCCTCATTGATTTTTCCCACCTAGTTGGTGTGTATTTAAGGTGTAAATTATGAGTTTGAGGTTAGGGATTTGGAGAGTTGGATTTGGGGATTTGGGTGGCGATTTGGTGTTAGATTTTGATAAATTTGGTATGGTTAGATTCATGGTTGAGTGGGCTTTTGAGTTTTGTGACTTTTATCGAATTTCAAGACGTGGGCTCGGGGGCCGGCTTTTGAGCCGATTTCTGATTTTGATTAATAGCTTAACATTTTCTTATGGAGTTGATTCCTTTAGCCCGTATTGATTATATCGCATTGTTTATGGCTAGATTCGAGGCATTTAGAGGCCGTTTCGTGAGGCAAGCGTGTGTTAGAGTAGATATTTGCTCGGATTGAGGTAAGTAACAATTCTAAATTTAGTTCTAAGGGTACGAAACCCCGTATTATGTGTCATGTATTTGGTTTTGAGGTGATACACATGCTAGGTGACGGGCGTGTGGGCGTGCACCGTAGGAATCGTGACTTTGTCAAATTCCGTGGAACCGTATAGTTGAATAATTTGTCTTTATCTGTACATTCTCTATGTAGTAGGGAAATTGAACCTCAAATCATGTTAGAAATCATGTTTAGACTATGTTATAGCACTCTAGGGACCAAGATAGGTCGTGCACATGTTGAATTATCTGCTAAATTATTGTTTTGTACTCAGTCACTATTTTACTTATTTTTTAATCTCAGTTTCTATTGTTCCTTGTTGACACATTATATCATTTCTGTTGGGGCTGACTTTTATGATCACTGAGAGCCCGAGAGACTGAAGAGATTGATGACTGAGTGAGGCCGATGGCCTGATTATGAGATATTGATACTATAGCACCTGAGTTTTTCGTGCGGATCCAGATATTATACTATAGCACATGAGTTGTCCGTGCAGATCCAGATATTATACTATAGCACGTGAGCTATCCGTACAACACGTGAGTTGTCCGTGCAGATTATAGCGCTTGGGCTGAAGGAGCTCCTACGGAGTCTGCACACACCCCCAGTGAGCGCAGGTCCCTACTGAGTGCGAGTGCCGAGTGTTGAGTGAATGGGAGGGCTGAGTGACTGTGGCCCTGAGAGGATGCATTTGATTTCATTATTGTTGCACTTAACTGCCATGTATCACTGTCCTGAAATTTTTGAAAGATAGTACACTTTGTTTCACTTTAACTTGTCATGGAGTAATTGTTTGATCTAATTTATTGAACTTGAGAGCATGCCTAGTTTCCTATGATGAAATCACTGTAACTGAACTATAACTATGAAGCTCGTCACTTCTTTATTTAGTCTTGTTACTTACTGAGTTGATTGTAATCACGCTACACCCTGCACCTTGTGTGCAGACCCAGGTGCTTCCGGTCACGGCGGTTGCTGAGTTGTGGAGTTCGTATTCTTGGAGATATCGAGGTAGTTGCTTGGCGTTTCGATGGACCTTGTTTCTCCTTCCCTATCTTTCCACTTATTGTATTTAGTTTTAGATTATCATAGACATTATTTTCCGGACTTGTGATATATAGATGCTCATGTACTGAGTGACATCCCGATGTTGGGAATTTCCGCGTTGTATCTTAGATTTCTATCCCGTTTATGAAAACTTTTTTTGTTTAAACTACTTTAATTCGCTTTCTGTTAAAAGTGTTGGAAATTTTTTTAAATTTCTCCTTGCCTAGTACCACGATAGGCTCCATCACGACAGGTTTAGATTTTGGGTCGTGACAACGGGCCTCCAGCTGCATTACTCAATGTTATACGTGAGGCCGGTGTTAATCGATCTCAAAAATCCTGGAGTTGTATCCAGAGTTCAATTCTGCTATGTTGACACTTTCGAACTAATTCCTTAAACCTCTCCCAAGCTTCAAATGCAGTTTCAGTATCTTTTTGGCAGAAGTTATGGATTTCTCTTCTAAACTTTCTCGTATTAGCTGAGGAGAAATATTTATCAAGAAATTTTCTGGTCATCTCCTTCCATGTCCTAATTGATCCCGTTGGCAAGCTCTGAAGCCACTGCTTAGCATCATCTATCAGTGTGAAGGGGAATGCCCTTAAGTACACTCCATCTTGTGACACATCATTATATTGAAAGGTGTTTATACTCTCCTCGAAGTCTATCAGATGTGTGTTTGGATCTTCGTTCATCTTCCCTCTAATTACACAACAATTTTGAAAGGTTTGGAGTAACCCTTGCTTTAACTCGAAATTGTTAGCTGCAACTGGAGGTGGTCTAATACTTGATAATCCTTGGTTGTAGACTGGTCTAGCATAATCACCAAGTGGTCTCCTAGCCCCGAGAGGTATAATTCCGAACTGGGCTGCACCCAAGGGTTGATTCTGAGCAATTCTCTGAGCCCTCTCCTCTTCATGGACGAGTTGAACATTTCGAAGAGTTGTTTCCTCAACATCTCGTGTAGCTTTTTCTCATTGTTGGGCTGCCTCTCTTGCAGCTAAATCCACATTATCATCATCTCCAGCCATAATTTCTTAGGTTGGGGATTGCCCGGCCTACTCTATACTCTCAGGGAGATTTCTTTCCTTCCTCAATTGTTGCAATTGTTTCTCAATTTCTGGGTCGTATGATAGCACTTCCTTCCCAGAAGATCGAGTACTGAACCAATCTGACATGTAGCCTGTGCATAATCAAAGAACACCAAGCATAAAAAGAGAAAATTAAAATAAAACAAAAAGAAAAATTCCTGAATTAGCACTACAAACTATTTCAACATTATTGATTGCCAATCCCCAGCAACGACGCCAAAATTTGACGAGGGCAAAACACATGCTTAAATATGCTCGCTACTCGAATATAGTATAATATAATATCATATCCACAGGGATTGGAGTTAAACAGTATTATCGTAGTTTGTAGCTAGATTGCTAATGACACTCGAAACAAAAGTAAGTAAGGAAGATATCTATAAGAGAAAAGAGGGATTGATTGGATAGGTGCAAGATATATGTCTGGGATTTACCTCTAGTTAATTCACTTCTAATGTTCAAGTGATTCTCTCGAATTTACTCAACTATTAGTTCAAACTTTTAGTAGAAACTCCCCTCTCTATTAAGTCTCAACCTTACAAGATGATTTAAGTTAAGCTCGGTGAAGATATGCAAGAATTCATAGTGGATTGGTCTTTAGGAGAACCTCTTTTGATTATCCTCCTAACTAGGTTTAATCAACAATTCAACTAGCCTCTTTAGATTACTAAGAAGAATTAATGAATTCAACTAATAAAATATAATGCAAAGATATCACAGGTTATGCCTCTCTCGATTACATGAACAAGTGAATATAGATGCACCGATTAAAACATCCAAAACGATCCAATACATAAAAACTAGAGTTGTAGTCCATAAACAAATATCAATACACCAAATCCATCAAACCCTAAAGAGAACTACTCCATAGATATGTAGCAATTCATCACAAATATGTTTAAAGTAAAGGAAAACATAAAACGATCCAAACTTGTGTCTTGAGTGAGGATTGAATGATGAACTCCTTGTGTGATTTTGCTTCTCCAACTCCTCCTTAGCCTCCTTAGGTCTTAGATGTGACAAAAGTGCTAAAAATAACATTTTTTCATGTATTTATACTAAGTAGGGTCGGACCCAGACGAAAACACCTTCTCCTGCGAGATAGGATAAATACTCTGTAAAATTTGCACAGGCGTGCTGCATGGGGCGATGCGCCATGCAGAGTATTAGTAGGGATTTTCAGAGAGTTGCTTCTGACGGGCAGCAGGCATTTTACACAGGCGTGTGCGCCACGCTAGTGTTGTTTTCTCAGAGTTCGGATTTTTCTTGGCTTTTTGATATCCGGACTTGCTTTCCGACCCATGAATGTGATCCCGACTTAATCTCTTGGGCTTTTACTCGGACTTCAAAGCTCCAAATCACTCAAATTAGCTCCATAATATCTACATCACTCAGAATCAATCCTACAAGGACTAAAACAGACAATAAGTGCAAAATACTAGCAATTAAAGCTCAAACTCAATTAAAGTGCAGTAAATTAGAGTGCAATAATCGACTAAAACACGATTATAGCCTACCATCACTAGGGTTTTGATAGGATAGGTGCAAGATAATTGTTTGGGATCTAACTCTAGATAATTCACTTCTAATATTTAAGTAAGTCTCTTGAATTCACTCAATTATTAGTTCACACGTTCAACAAAAACTCCTCTCTCGATTAAGTCTCCACCTCACGAGATGAACCAATTTGAGCATGTGAAGATATGCAATGATGCGAAGTAGATTGGTCTTTAGGAGAACCTTTCTCAATTATCCTGCTAACTAGGTTTAATCAATGATTCAACTTACCTCTTTCAATTACTAAGAAGAATTAATGAACTCAACCAACTATATAATGCAAAGATATCACAAGTTATGTCTCTCTCGATTACATGAACAAGTGAGTATAGATGCAATAATTAAATCATCCAAAACTGCTTCAATACATAAAACTAGAGTTATAATCCACAAACAATCATCAATACACCAAATCCATCAATCCCTAAAGAGAACTACTCCATAGATATCGAGCAATTCATCACAAATAAAATTAGAGTATAGGAAAACATAAATTCGATCCAAACTCGGGTCTTGAGTAAGGAAGGAATGATTAAATCCTTGTGTTTTTGCCCCTCCAACTCCTCCTTAGCTTCCTTAGATCTAAAGTATGTCAAAAGTCTAGAAAATAACGTTTTTCCATGTATATATACCAAGTAGGGTCGGGCCCAGACAAAACCACCATCTCCTAGCAGGAATAGGACATTGGCTCTATAAACATTACACAGGAGCGCCGCATGGGGCGACACTCCATATGGGGCATTAGTGGGGAAATCCAGAGAGTCAATATTTGCTAGGCAGCAGGAAATAGGCAGCCTTGGTGCGCCACGCACCGGGGTAGTAGGGATTTCTCAGAGTACGACTTTTTTCTTGATTTTTGATGTCCAAACTTGGTCCTCGACCTCCGAACATGATTTCGACTTAATCCCTTTGGCTTTTACGAAGACTTCAAAGATCCAAATAGCTCGGATTAGCTCCACAACATCTACATAGCTCGAAATCACTCCTACAAAGCATAAAACACACAATAAGTGCAAAATACTACCAATTAAAGCTCAAACACAAATAAAATGCAGTGAATTAGAGTGCAATGAGCGACTAAAACACATAATTATAGCCTACCATCATAATACACCACAACGGTACCCAGTAAGTATCAAGCATAACCTCGGTAGAGTAGTGAGGAGGCCAGGTCAAGACACCTACTAGACATAGAAACTTGTTCAAGATATAAATAAGCTAACAATAGAAAGAATATCAATGTAAGGCCAACGACAAAAAATTGTTAATTTACAACCAACAATGAAGTAATAGAAACATGAATGGCAGTAAGTAGTAAACGAGTAATAAAGAAACAACATAATCAAAACACCGATTTGATGTAAATGAACTCAGAAAAGGAAAAATGAATGACAACTCAAATAATCAAATCGCTCTCAACGCATGGACTTACAACAAGAATTACCCCGTGGAACCACACCTCATAAACCACAAGCCATGGACCACAATTTCCAAATCTTACACAATCACAATAACAATCATCTTCGCACGGCAAAGCCCACGTGCTACCATGTACTTTGCAACAGTGATAAATATTAATTTAGATGAACAAAAGATATATTTAAACACCATAAAACATAATAACAATCTTGAATATATAAGGTGTCAAATGAAATAATGAGTTTATTTTAGAAATCAGTAAAGTAAAATAATATACAATTTGTACGAAACATAGTATAAGATGGGTTTAGTTTAGAAATCAATAAAATTGAGTAAAAGTATCATTTTTAAACAAAGAAAAACATAAGTTAAATTAATGAATTAAATATAGAATTTGTTAAGGAAAAATATGATAACAATTTTACGTAAGGTAAAACATCTGACATGGTGATGAGTGTAATTTGAGAACACCATTATAGTGAAAGTGTGATAACCATTAAGAATAATAAGGCACCGAGTGAGATAACGAGTTATATCTTAAGAGGCATATAGAATAAAGTATGTTAATAATTCTTTTATTTAAACCATTATGTTACCAACAACTCAACAGAACATGATATAGTGACTCGCGCAAATTAATTCACATTTGACAATCAATTCACCAAGTTATAACGGAGGCACATATAGGCATGGTAAAGTAACACAACAAATCACGTAGAATACATGACTCACATAAGAAACCACAATCGTTCCAATACCAAGATAACAACGAATAACCAAATACAATCAAAATGCGGATGAATGATTGAAGGAAGAACAATGACCGTTTAAATAAACAAGTTGTTCCAACATGGAATGTACAATGAAAATCACAACCGAGGTACTGCCTTGTATTCACATTTCACAATTTCAATCATAATCTTTCCTTATATCACCGCGTGAGCCTTACATTTAGTTTTGAAATTCATTTCTCCCGAAATAGCTATAGCGTTTTAGTCCACCTTATCTCACCGCATGGGTATCAACCCCTAGCCTTATACCACCGCATGCGTATCAATATCACAACACAATCATAACTCGCACTACAAGTGCCCATATGCCACAACTTGCCGCAAAGTCAACAACACCAATATTTTTACAACAAATAGCCCACGGCTCAACCGCAATGTGTACAAGAATGTCAATAATAACAAAATGAATGAGAATGCTCAACAAGGAAAGGTATCTCAACAATTAACAACTTCGCCTCAATGTGATAACGGCTATTACAACTTGAATACCAATAACTCAACAAGATGATTTTTCCACGAAATAACAACTTCAATTATAGGTAATTCAACAATTAAGAGGTAACAAGACAATAAGGAAGGCAATAACTTCAATTAAAGCATATAATAGAAAAATAACAAGAGGTAGAATATGTGCTAACAACGTCAAATAGAGCATGTAAAAGTAGATTAACAATGAGAGATATGACATGTCATGACAATTCAAATAAAGGCATGGAAAGAGTCTAGATAATATAAATCGGTCAAATATCACATATAGCCAGTGTACCCACTCGTTACCTTGCGTACACGACTCTCACATAACACAAATAGCACAATCAACCCAAATCCTAAGGGGTAGTTTCTCCCACACAAAGTTAGGAAAGATACTTACCTCAACTAGGCCAACTCATCCCTCCAAAATAGCTTTTCCCCTACAATTCGCCTCCACAAGGCTCAAATCTAACAAAAAATGACTTAATAACATCAAACAATGCAAGAGAAATCAATTACAATAAATAAAGCTATGGTCTTTATATTTTTTCCAAAAAGTCAAGAAAAGTCAACATCAGTCCCACTTTGGATTCCGAATCCAATCTTACCCAAGCGAAGCCCGAACCAATACAAGCTCACACGAATGAAAATTGACTCAATCAGAGTCCGATAGCTCAACCAATTCGCCAAAATATCGCTCTTGGGTGTTCATAACCCAAGCGTCCAACCCACACAAGTTGGGTCTCATATCTCCCGAAATACTCCTCCAAAACTCACCAAATTCGAATATGTTGTTCTCATAATATAGGAGAATAAAACCCCAAAATGAATCGGGAAATAAACACTTCTAACTCATTTTTAATTTTTTAAAATTTAGGACATAACCCTAGGTCTTGATTTAAAGAATAAAATAGGGTTTCAATTAAAATCATGGATTAAAGCTTAAACCAAGGGAATGAATCAAAAGAAAATACATAGGTTGTGCTTTAGACCTTACCCCTGGAAAAAAACTTGAAGAATATCCTTGAATTTTCCCAATCCCAAACTTTCAAGATGAGAAAAATTCCAACAACATTAATAGCCAAAAATGCCCAAATGTTCTGCCTCGTTTCTTATGCCAAATGATCTCGAAACTCACTTTTTATGCTTCCAATGGATTCCTCATAACTTTCCAGTCAATTTAGGCTTTTGAATCACTCCATTTGCCCTTATAGTGAAGGAGATATGTTGGTTTCAATATTTAGAAATAATGCAGTTTTTTTAATACGAATTCAGTGGCAATTTCGCAATTAATCTAACAAAATCTGGCAACCCAATTCTTAGTAAAATGATCATAAATCCCTCATACGATGTCGAAACTTGATGATTTCAGTTGTTATGGTTACAAAATTACGAAACGGATATAATGGTTTAATGGAAACACGAATCAAAGGCCATTTGCTTAATATGGTAACCTTTATGGTCAAATCGACGTGAAAACCGAAGATAATCACCATATAACCCAAACTTATCCAAAACTCATCAGAATTTAACCAAACTTTGTGAAAATGTCCAAAATCATCATTCAAAATTATTGGAATAATTAAAACCCGATTCCGAGTCCGTTTACCCAAAATTCAAACGTGGTCAAGTCTTCCAACTTAAAGCTTCTAAAATGAGAATCATTTTTCCAAATCAATCCCGAACCGCTCGAAAAAAGAAACCAACCATACACACAAGTCATAATACATAATATAAAGCTACTCAAAGTCTCAAACCACTGAATAGAATGCTAAAGCTCAAAACGATCGGCCGGGTTGTTACAAAAAGAGTCACGTAGTATCCAAAGGGCCGTTCATATTGTGTCAACCTTTGTGCTTTTCCATAAATATATGTTATTACTTCGCTTCGTAACTATTTTTAGGTTCTAATGAGACCAATGAGAATAGTGTAAAAAATAGAATTATCATCTAAGAGATTTGAGAAAATGCTAGTTTTTTTTCATGTAGTATTTCTTAATTAATATCTAACGATTATCTATAATTACATAGAAGGTTAAATTTTAAGGTTACTTACATATAATCCAAATAACTCACATATTTAACATGGATTGTGTCAAATATCAAAATGGAGTCATACTAGAAAACATATTCACGAGTGTAACGACCCGACCAGTAGTTTCGCTTTCTAGGTCTCTATTCTCCTAATTAAGAGTCCCCGTATATTCATTTACTGTTTTATGACTTGCAGGGATGGTTATTTTAGGTTTGGAAGGGTTCGGGTTGAAATCAGAACACTTAGTTCCTTAATAGTGGCCTAGAATGGCCAAGTTTGACTTGAGTCTATATTTTGAGTAAACGACTTCGGAACCGAGATTTGATAGTTCCAATAGGTTCGTATGATAATTGTGGACTTGAGCGTGTATTCGGATTGGGTTTTGGATAATCCGGGCGCGTTTCAGCACTTTATGTTGATAGTTGGCGCATTGAAGGTTTTCAAGTTCTTTAAATTTATTTTGGAGTAGATTTTGGTGTTATCAAGGTACGTTAAGGATTCCGAGCCTGAAAATAGTTCCGTATGGTGATTTATGACTAATACACAAAATTAGGAGTCATTCTGAGTAGCCTAATTATGATTCGGTGCGTTTGGAGTAAGTTGAAAAGCTTGAAGTTCTTAATTTGTGTCAATTTGGTTTCGGGTGCGATTCATAGTTTTGGTATTATTTTACATGTTATGAGGGTTCGAGCAGGTCCATAGTATGTTTATGGACTTGTTGGTGCAGTTGAACGGGGTCTCGGGTGGCTTGGGTGTGTTTTAGACCGCCTGGAGCTAAGTCCCAAAACTGCTACACTTGCTGGTTCTGGTTTCCTTCTTCGCAAACATGGAGATTGCCTCGCGTTAGTGATGGAGGAATGGGACTGGGGGAGGTTTTGTTCTACGCCTTCGCGAAGAGGAGCTCGCGATCGTGAAGCTCTAGGCCATTGTTCTTTGCCTTCGCGTACCTGTGTCCACATTCGCATAGAAGAAGCTGGGGTTGGGGGGTCACTGGCCAATTTCCCTTTGCATTTGCGAAGCTAGGGCCGCGTTGGCGAAGCTTTGGTTAGGCAAGCCTTCATGATCGCAGGGCCTTCTTCGCATTCGTGATGTACATTTTCTTGATCCTGTGCTGTTTGCCTTCGCGATCGCGAGGCCTTTTCCGTGATCGCGAAGAAGGAATGCCTGGGCAGAGACTTGTTTTAAAAATGGGACGTAGGCCATTTTCTCTCATTTTCATTTCCCTTGCCCGATTTCGGAGCTCTTGGGAGGGAGGTTTTCATCTAACATCATAAAGTAAGTAATCCCTATCCAATGTGAGTTTAATACATATTTTATGGGTAGATTTTAACATGTTAAGTGTGGGTCATTATAGTATTTAGTTGAAAAATCTAGGTTTTGATAAAAAAAAATGGGATTAGACCATGAAAATGATATGGAATTTAGTAGAAATTGTATATTTGGGTTCGTGAAGTTATGGGTAACTTTTATTTACAAATAATTCTGGAATCCGGCCATGTGGGCCCGGGAGTGAATTTTTGGAATCTTCCAATTTGGGTTGGGTAATTACTCTAATAGTTAAACTATAAACGTTTGAGCATATATTGTTTAATTTATACAATATCTGGCTAGTTTCGGATTGCGTGGCACCGATTTGAGGCTTTAGTGTAAATTGTGGGCCGGGAAGAGAACTTGAAAATGAGGTAACTCTCTTTCCTAACCTTGTAATAGGGAATTTTCCTCGTAGGTGCTATAAATGATTATTTGCTAATAATTGTGGGCGCTACGCTCGCACGATGTGACGAGAGTCTGCATGTAGCTAAAGATCATGCTTATGTCCGGGTAGTTTTTGGAATCTACCATGTATTACTTGTATTATTTGTACTCAACTTGTTAGTTTAATTACTTAAATTACATTTGATATTGGATAAAGGATTTGTAAAGACTGAGCTTCATTACCTTCAGTTTTGGCGGGTTACTTGACCGTTAGTGGAAATTATGCCTCATTGAGTATTATTCTTGTAGTAGCCATTAATCGGAGTTCATAGAGTATTCTCTCTTCATATGGATAGGGGCGAACACCTCGGCAATATAATAGATGCATCTATGGTTCGCGTCGGTCGACCCTCGACAATGTACACATTATTCTAGTTTGGGCCGTACGACCTCGACATAAATCGTGTGTGATATTGCTCGGAGTCCGATTATACTTGATATATCTTCCATGACTTGAGAATTATAATTACTTGATGGCTCTTATTTATTGAAATTAGTACGTGATAGTTGGAGATTTTGATTGATATTTAGTTAAAGAAGCACTTATTTATTGTTCATTAATTCGATATTACTGATGTATTCCATGCCTATTTATAATTTTCGCACATTATTTATTGACCCTTCGTAAGTCTCGATGTCGACCCCTCATCACTACTTCTTCAAGGTTTGACTAGATACTTACCGGGTACATGTTATTTATGTACTTACGCTACACTTCTGCACTAATCATGCAGGAACTGAGGTAGGTGCATCTGGTGGCCATACATGCACGTATCCTCGCTACCCGGAGACTTAGTAGTGAGATGCTCTCTATGCCCATTCTGCAGTGTCTGGAGTATCTTCTTGTTGAATTTATTATTCTGTCTATCTTACTCCTGACAGTAGTATAGGAGGTTTTGTATATTCTACTAGTTTGCTCGTGCACTTGTGACATCGGATATTGGGAGATTGTAGTAGATATTTTATAGTTTTGATTATAAAATTCACATTTTCACTCTTTTGTTATTTTATGCTTTACATTACTACAATCACCTATTAATCGTTCTCTTAATAAATAAAATCAATTACTTTAAAAATATTAAAATGAACCATTATATGGATAGTTCACCGTTGGCTTGCCTAGCGGCGACGTTGGGCGCCATCACAGCCTATAGTGGGAATTGGGCCAGGACAGCTTGGTATCAGAGTACTAGGTTGACTTAGGTCTCACAAGTCATGAGCGGGCCTAATAAAGTATTTCGGATTAATGCAGAGACGTCCGTACTTATCTTCGAGAGGCTATAGGGTGTTAGGAAACTCCTTTTTCTTTATCTCTTATCGTGCAGTTGATGTTGTGCTAATTATCTTTCTCTTATTCTCTCACAGATGGTGAGAACGCACGTGACAGATATACCCGGCGGTGGAGGAGCTGCTCCCCCTGTTGCTAGAGGCCGGGGGAGGGCACCAACTCCTGCCAGAGGACGAGGGCATCCTAGAGTTGCTCCTGTTATGCCACAGTGGATCTAGTTGAGGATCTTGTTATTGAGGAGCTGGGCGAGGTACCTAGAGCTGAGCCGGCCCCAGCGGATTTCATGTCCGCATCGGGATTCCAGGAGGTCATGGGCCGTATGCTGTGGTTCATGGACTCTATGACGCAGGCTTGTTTATTTCCAGTGGACCCAGCCACATCTCAGGCGGTAAGGGGAGCACAAAACCCTACCGCTCAGGTTCTAGGGCATGCTGTTATCGTATATCAGACCCTGGGTACACTACCTGCGGGCGGGGCTCAACCAGTTACAACGGCTATGCCAGAGCCCAGACCAGTCACGACCGACGAGCCGCATAAGCTATTAGATAGATGGACTAGGCTACATCCTCCTGCCTTTGACGGTGAGCGACATGAGGACCCCCAGGACTTTATTGATCATTTCAGGGACAGACTGCACAATATGAGAGTATTGAAGTCTCACGGGGTGGACTTTACTACCTTCCAGCTGGTGGGGAGGGCCTATAGATGGTGGCAGTCCTATCTTCTCACCAGACCAGTAGGTTCTCCTCCTTTGATGTGGGAACAGTTCACACGTCTCTTTATGGAGATATATATCCTACCCTCTTAGAGGGAAGAGTTACGAGTTCAGTTCGAGTGGCTCCAGCGGGATCAGATGTCTATGACCGATTATGAGGCGAGATTCTCTAAGTTGTCTCACCATGCACTTATGATACTCCCCACCGATGCAAAGAGAGTATGGAGGTTTATTGCAGGCTTTCACTATGGTATCCAGGTCACTATGGCCCGAGAGATTGAGATGGGGACTTCTTACAAGTAGGTTGTGGAGATAGCCCGGAGGATCGAGGGTATTCGTTAGCAGGGCTGAGAGCAGCCACCGAGGGACAAGCGGCCTCGATATTATAGAGGGTTCAGTGGTGCTCCGTCTGGTGCAGAGGTCAGTTTGTGATGGGGCCAGTCTAGCAGGCCCACGTATTTTGCATCGCCGCCTTCTCGAGGTGATCCAGTGCGGCCCTATTTTAGTGCCATTCTAGAGAGCTCCTACAGTCCATCGGCTATTCAAGGTTATTCTAATGGGTGTTCGGGTCACCAGGGTCAGACTTAGGGTCAGTCATCTTCCGCATCGATAGGTTGATATGAGTGCGGGGAGCTTGGTCATGTGAGGAGATTCTGCCCAGGCTTCGGGGCAAGATAGTACAGTAGGGCCATCAACCCATGATCACTGCACCAGCCACCTCACCAGCCTTCCAGTCGACCAGAGGCGGAGGGCAGGTATGTAGGGGTCACCTAGAGGTGGAGGCCAATCAGGTGGTACTTCAGCTACGTTCTATGCCTTTCTAGCCAGTCCAGATGCAGTAGCCTAAGACTCCGTGATCACAGGTATTATTTCTATCTACGGTAGGGATGCTTTGGTACTATTTGATCCAGGGTCTACGTATTCATATGTTTCATCTATGTTTTCTTATTTTCTGGGTGTTTCTTTTGAGTCCTTAGGTACTCCTGTATATGAATCCACACTAGTGGGAGATTATGTGGTTATGAATCGGATTTTCCGGTCCTGTATTGTGATTTTCTGTGGATATGAGACTAGAGCAGATCTTCTGTTACTCGACATGACCAACTTTGAGGTCATCATGGGCATGAACTGGTTGTCTCTGTACCATGTCGTTCTTGATTTCCATGCCAAGACTGTCACCTTGGCGATGTTAGAGTTGCCATGATTGAAGTGGAGGGGTTTGTCTATTAGTACATATAGTCGGGTTATTTCTTTCTTGAAGGCTCGACATATGGTTGAGAAGGGTTGTTTGGATTATCTTGCTTACGTTCGGATACTACTGCAGATACTCACACGTTTATTTCAGTACCATGGTGCTGGAGTTTCCGATGTGTTTCCTTCTGATCTACCAGGCATGCCACCAGATCGTGATATCGATTTCTGTATTGATTTGGCTCCAGGTACCCATCCTAACTCTGCTCCACTATACCTCATGGCTCCAAAAGAGTTGAAAGATTTAAAAGAATAGCTTGAGGAGTTTCTAATGAAGGGTTTTGTTAGGTTGAGTGTGTCGCCTTGGGGTGCACCAGTGTTGTTTGTGAAAAGGAAGGATGGGACTATGTGGATGTGTATTTATTACCTCTAGTCGAATAAAGTTACCATTAAGAACAAGTACCCGTTGCCACGTATTGATGATTTGTTTGACTAGTTGCAATGTGCTAGGGTGTTCTCTATGATCGACTTGAGATCTGGATATCATCAACTGAAGATTCGTGCTTCGGTTGTTCCGAAGACGGATTTCCGGACTAGATATGGCCACTATGAGTTTCTAGTGATGTCATTTGGTTTGACCAATGCCCCGGTGGCATTTATGGATTTGATGAACCAGGTTTTCGGGCCATATCTAGACTCATTTGTCATTGTCTTCATTGATGACATATTGATCTACTCGTGTAGTATGGAGGAGCACTAGAAGCATTTGAGAGTTGCACTTCAGACCTTGCGGGAACAGAAGCTATATGCTAAGTTCTCCAAGTTCGAGTTTTGGTTAGATTCTGTGGTATTCTTGGACCATGTTATATCAGGCGAGGGTATTAAGATAGATCCTAAGAAGATCGAGGCAGTCCAGAGTTGGCCTCGTCCTACCACAACGACAGAGATCAGGAGCTTCTTGGGGTTAGTAGGTTATTATCGTCGGTTTGTGGAGGGCTTCTCATCTATTGCGACACCTTTGACTAGATTTACCTAAAAGGGTGCTCCATTCTGATGGTCCGATAATTGCGAGGTGAGCTTTCAGAAGCTCAAGACCGCATTGACTACATCATCGGTGTTAGTGTTGCCTTCCTGTTCGGTGTATTGCGATGCTTCACGTGTTAGCCTGAGATATGTATTGATTCAGTAGGGGCGATTTATTGCATATGCTTCACGTCAGCTGAAGCCTACGAGAAGAATTACCCCGTACATAATTTAGAGTTGGCCGCGATAGTTCATGCTCTCAAGATATGGAGGCATTATCTTTATAGGGTGTCCTGTGAGGTTTACACCGATCATCACAGCTTGCAGCATTTGTTCAAGCAAGGGGATCTCAATTTCAGGCAGCGCAGGTGGCTTTAGTTACTGAAGGGCTATGATATTAACATCCTTTATCATCCGGGTAAGGTGAATGTGGTTGCGGATGCCTTGAGCAGAAAGGTCGAGAATATCGGTAGTTTGGCATTCATTTTAGCAGAGGAGAGACCATTGGCTTTGGACATTCATTCCTTGGCTAACAGACTTGTGAGGTTGGATGTTTTAGAACCCAGTCGAGTTCTTGCATGCGTTGTGACGCAATCTTCATTATTTGAGCGGATCAAGGCTCGTCAGTACCATTATCCGCACTTTCTGGTTCTTAGGGAGCCAGTACTACAAGGTGGTGCCAAGGAGGTTACCATTGGTGAGGATGGTGTTCTGCGACTCCAGGGTCGCCTATTTGTTCCTAATGTTGATGGATTGAGGGAGAAGATTCTATAGGAGGCGCATAGTTCTCGGTATTCTATTCATCCAGGTGCTATGAAGATGTATCGTGACCTGAGACATCATTATTGGTGGCGGCGGATGAAGAAGGACATAGTTGAGTATGTAGCGAGATGCCTAAATTGCCAGCAAGTTAAGTTTGAGCACCAGAGGTTAGGTTGCCTACTTCAGCAGATGGTTATACAAGAGTGGAAATGGGAGTGCATCACTATAGATTTCGTAGTTGGGTTGCCGTGGACGTTAAGGAAGTTTGATGTTGTTGGGTCATTGTCGACAGGTTGACCAAGTGGGCACACTTTATTTTGTACTCTTCAGAGAGGTTGGCCCAGATTTACATTCAGAAGATTGTCCGGCTGCGTGGTGTACCTGTTTCCATCTTTTCAGATAGAGGCCCTCAGTTCACTTCACATTTCTAGAGAGTAGTACAGAGTGAGTTGGGTACCTTGGTAGAGCTCGACATAGCCTTTCATCCGTAGACCAACGGGCAATCGGAGCAAACAGTTCAGATCCTAGAGGACATGCTCAGAGCATGTGTGATTCACTTCGGAGGATAATGGGATTGATTCTTGTCATTGGCCGAGTTTGCTTATAATAACAGTTATCAGTCCAACATTGGATGGCTCTATTTGAGACTTATATGGTCGTCAGTGTCGTTCGCCCATCGGATGGTTTGATCCCGGTGAGGCTGGGTTATATGGCACTGATTTAGTGAAGGATGCCTTAGAGAAGGTAAAGTTTATTCAGGGGCGACGTCGCACAGCACACTCTAGACAGAAGAGTTACGCGGATAAGAAGGCGCGTGATTTATCATTTATGGTGGGCGAGAAGTTTGTCTTAAAAGTCTCGCCGATGAAGGGAATTATAAGGTTCGGGAATAAGGACAAACTGAGCCTAAGGTTTATTAGACCATTTGAGGTGTTGAGGCGAGTTGTGGTGGTTGCTTATGAGCTTGCTTTTCCTCCCAGTCTATCGGAAGTTCATCCAGTCTTCCATGTGCCTATGCTCCGGAGGAAGCAACTTGGGAGACCGAGGAGGACATCAGGAGGAGCCAATTGCCATTATTGACAGGCAGGTTCGCTAGTTGAGGTCCAAAAAGATTTTTGCAGAGGAAGCAACTTGGGAGATGGAGGAGGACATGCGGAGCAGATATCCACACCTATTCAACACTCCAGGTATGATTTTAGACCCGTTAAAGGACGAACATTTGTTTAAGAGGTGAAGAATGTAACGGCCCGACTGATTGTTTTTCTTTCTAAGTCTTCGTTCCCCTAATTAAGACTCCATGTATGTGCCTTTACTGTATTATGACTTGCGGGGATGGTTCATTTAGGTTTGGAAGGGTTCGGGTTGAAATCAGAACACTTAGTTCCGTAATAGTGGCCTAGGATGGCCAAGTTTGACTTGTGTCAACATTTTGAGTAAACGACCTCAGAATCGGGATTTGATGGTTCCAGTAGGTTTGTATGATGATTTTGGACTTGGACGTGTGTTCGGATTGGGTTTCGGATAATCTAAGAGCGTTTCAGCGCTTTATGTTGAAAGTTGGCACATTGAAGGTTTTCAAGTTCTTTAAATTTGGTTTGGAGTAGCCTTTGGTGTTATCGAGGTCTGTTTGAGATTCTGAGCCTAGGAACAGTTCCGTATGGTGATTTATGACTTGTACACAAAATTTGGGGGCATTTCGAGTAGTCTAAGTATGATTCGATGCGTTCGGAGTAAGTTGAAAAGCTTGAAATTCATAATTTGATTCAATTTGGTTTTGGGGTGCGATTTTGTCATGACCCAATTTTCCTCCGTAGGATGTTGTAATGGAACCTAGTCTCTACCACTAGGTAAGACTAACAAATAATAATACTTGAACAGATATAATTAACAAGTTAGTGAAAACAACTGAATAAGAGATAAAAACCATCTGAAAGCAGAATCTCACAATACACAGCCCAAAACCGGTGAAACTCATTCATAAGCTCTAGAGAATAGTTCTAGAATATCTAATACATCACTGTCTAGAAGAAACACTACATGAAGTAAAATAGGGAAGGTGACTCCGAGGCCTGCGGGCGTGGAGTAGGTATACCTTAAAGTCTACACAGGTAGCTCACTGATTTCTGGGCGGGTAAGAAGTACTTGGATCTGCACAAAAATATGTGCAGAAGCGTAGTATGAGTACACCACAATGCTACCCAAGATAATATTCAACAATGAGTCTCAATTAATGAAAATCAACAAGTAAAGGGATAACATGAACTATTACTTCAAGTAACGAAAATCAATAACGAAAGAGATAACACGGACAATAACTTCAAACAATGATAATTAACAATGAAGAGATAGCATTTAACAATAAAAGAGGCAACAAGTTCAACTAAAGCATGGGAGCAATTTAGCAAGTAGGATGTAGAACAAGTACTAAACAAGTCAAGTAAGGTATATAAGAATTGTCTGACACAATTAAGGATAAAATTAACTATGAGAATATAGAACATGATATGGCATTTCAATTAAAGCATAGAAATAATCTAAGTAGCCTAAACCTGTCACGACCCAATTTCTCCTATAGGCTGTGATGGCGCCCAACATTACCGCTAGGCAAGCCAATAGTGAACTAACCATGTGATTGTTTCTTTTAACATATTAGAAATAGCTGATTTTTAATTAGTGCATAAATAGGAAGTAAAAGTTTAAATAAAATGGGAGATAAATAATTTTAAGAGCAAATGAGATGAGTAAATATCCAAAAATCATCATGTGTCTATTAGCATAATTTTCAAGACCTGGTGTCACAAGTGTATGAGTTACTAATAGAATATACAAAAATACTACACCACTGTCTGAAGTGAAATAGACAGAAAGTAAAAGCAAAAGGAAGACTTCAGGTGCTGCAGAACGGGCTCGGAAGGCAGCTCACCACAGAGTCTCGTGGAAATCAAGGATGCGTGCCAGACTGATAACCAGATACACCCGCCTCAGATCCTGCACGATTAGTGGGAAAGTGTAGAGTGAGTACATAAACAACATGTATCCAGTAAGTATCTAGTCTAACCTCTAAGAAGTAGTGACGAGGGGTCGACTTCGACACTTACTATGGGCTAACAATAAAACACCGAATTTATAATTTAAGCATGATATCACGGGCTCATTTCCTTACGCTCGCCATCGACACCGAATTGCCCGTGCGACGCTTGCAGTTCCCCTCATTGCAGGCCAACCTATATCTTTTCCCAGGTTTTCAAGCATGATCCTGTGCCTGTGGTGAAGCCTACCTAGAAGGCATGCTCCAATTGTGTCGTCATTAAGATGTCTAGGCTCTTGGCCTCGACATGTCGTGGCGCTTCTTGACTTAGGATCATAATCCATACGCACCCTGGGGATTGGATAAGGACATGTCTTGTCCTTTGCCTAAGACTGAGCATCGCTCTCGCGTGCACAGCCCAATCCTCAAGCTTGACACTCGCCTCGTGCATCCGTACATGGCCTGCACCTCGCCCGAGTAAGACAACCTTTAGTCCTTGGCCATTGTCATGTGCGTCTTTTGTTCCATGCCCATACATAGCCCTCGCGACACACTTCCATCTCATCTAGTGCAATGTCGCCCCACAATTGCACGTTTAGGCCAATGGACCCTTGCTCGCATGGCTGACCCCAAGCCATGCTCACAAGTCAACATATGATGGCCCTAAGATAGGTAAATCAAGTATCCAATCGGCATTGAGGTCTCTGTCCAATATTTCGGTAGCCTGCGGGGCATACCCGTCCTACATATCAACCTTCTGCGCCTGTTTGGTGCCCAACGCTTGCCCGAAGGCGTCGCACCGTCCATAGAGTTTCCTAACTCGTATGGATACCTAGGACACTCCTTTAAGTCATCCAGGTAGGCCCTTGAGGTTCCCCTCAAGGTCGCTCATTAGATACGGCTTGGTGGTAGCACGTATGAGGGAGGTAGGTTGAGCTTTCAACACCTATACCCCCCTTATATATGCATAAAATTAAAAAGCCCAAGTTCCCTGAGTAGACAGGTTTACGTCAGAGAATCAGAAGAGCCTTTTCTCACCGGTTCTGACTGAAGTCACAACCCCAAAGTGCGGGTTGTGACAATGAGCTATATAAGCACAGCTGAAATCTCAATAACAAGAAATAAATAAACAATTCTTTCACTAAGGGTGAATCCCAAATTAATTTCCATCATTTAACAGATTAATCTCTCAAGCCAATGAAACAATATCAATTATAATTGGGCTCGAAGAATTTATTACGCACGAATTATACTGAGGTTGTACGATCTGGTCCAACATACAAATATATAAACTGTGCACTGCCGAGGGTCGAACGGCACGAACCATAGATGCATCTATTCTACTGCCGAGGCGTTCATCCCGCTCCACAAGAAGAGAAAACAATCGATTCAAAGATATTAAGAGGATAATATTCAAAGAAGCACCAATTCTTATTAACGGTCAAGTAACCTGTCCAAAACTCAAGTAAATGAAATTCAACCTCTTACAATTCCTCTATCAAATCCCAATATGATTTAAGCACTTAAATTAACGAGTAGGGAGCAAACATCGTAAGTATAACATGATTTAGATCCTAAACTACCCAGACATAACCATAATTAGTAGCTACGTACGGACTCTCGTCACCTCATGCGTACATAGCCACCACAAATAGAAGCACATATTAATTCAATTCACCTATGGGGTTAATTCTCTCTTACAAGGTTAGAAAAGAGACTTACCTCGTCTCAAAGCTTACTTTCCCGTCCACAAATGAGGTATAAACCCGCAACTCGGTGCCAAACGACTCAAAACTAGACAAATGTTATATAAAATCATCAATGCATGCTCAAAAGTTCATACGACTAGTTTCGAGTCGTTTGGCATGACTTGCGGGTTTCCATGATATGACCGGAAAGTTCATATTCTAGCTATTAAAGTGATTACCCAATCCCAATTGAAGAATTTCTAAAATGCATCCCAGGCCTACGTACCCGGATTCCGGAAATGTTTGAAGAAAGTTGTTACCCATCACCTCATGAACTCAAATATATGATTTTCACTAAATTCCATAACCATTTTCGTGGTTAAATCTCATTTTTATCAAAAATCTAAGTTTTTAATCTAAACCCATGATTTCACTAATTTTTACATGCTTAATCTACCCATAATCTATGTATTTAACTCACACTGTGTAGAAATTACTTACCTTAAAGTGTTAGGTGAAAACCCCTCCCTAAGAGCTCCACAAATCGCCCAAGGAATGCAATAAATGAGCTCAAAATGCCTAAGTCCCGACTTAAATGAAGTGTTCTGCCTTTTGCGATTATCGCATCTGCGGTCAGGGGGCCACATCTGCGGTCTTGCTTTTGCGGCACCAAGCCCGCATCTGCGGAACTCCATAGGGCCAGCGCTGGCCACATCTACGGACGTGTTTCCACGTTTGCGATCTCGCTTTTGCGGCTTCTCATCGCAGAAGCGGTGTCGCTTCTAAGCAAACCCCTTCGCTTTTGTGGGCCATGGCCAAACTCTCCAAGCTACTTCTACGGCCAAAATACCGCATCTGCGGGCTCACACCTACGGCCGAAAGCTCGCAGGTGTGGGCACACCAGAACTGGTGCACCAACAACCCTCTTGAGTTTTAATTCAATTCGCGCACCGTTTGAATGGCCTCTAGGGCCCCCAATGCCCCGCCCAAGCATACCAACAATTTTGAAATCATAATACGGACTCGCTCGCACCCTTGGAATGCGTAAAACAACATCAAAACTAAGAATCACACCCCAAACCGAATTGAATCAAAATATGAACTTCAAGTTCTTCCAACTAACTCTGAATGCGCCAAACATACTTAGACTACTCAGAACGACACCAAGTTTTGCGTGCAAGTATTAAATCATAATACATGACTATTTTAGGTCTCGGAATTCTAATTGGACCTCGATAACACCAAAACCTACTCCAACCCAAACTTAAAGAGCTTTAAAACTTTCAAAGAGCCAACTTTCACTATTAGGCGCCGAAACGCTCCCGATTCATCCAAAACCCGATCCGAACATATGCCCAAGTCCAAAATCATCATACGAACCTATTAGAACCGTCAAATTCTGCTTCGGAGGCCGTTTACTCAAAAGGTTGACCGAGGTCAAACTTAGCCTTTTAAAGCCAAACCATGGAATCAAGTGTTCCTATTTTAACCCGAACCCTTCCATATCCTGAACTAACCATCCCCGCAAGTCATAAAATAGTAAAAGAACATACTGACACTCTTATTTAGAGGAACGGGGTTCTAGAAAGCAAAACGACCGGTCTGGTCGTTATATTATCCACCTCTTAAACAAACGTTCGTCCTCGAATGGGTCTAGAATCATACCTGGAGTGCTAAATAAGTGTGGATACCTACTCCACATGTCCTCCTCGGACTCCCAAGTCACCTCCTCGGCTAGTTGGCCCCTCTACTGAACCTTTACTGTGGAAATCCTCTTGGACCTCGACTGGCGAACCTGCCTATCAATAATGGCAACTGGCTCCTCCTCATAACCCAGGCTCTCATCTAACTGAATAGTGATGAAGTCTAACACATGTGACCTATCGGCATAATACCTCCGGAGCATAGACACGTGGAAAACCAGATGAACTTCCAATAGACTGGGAGGCCAAGCAAGCTCATAAGCAACCTCCCCAACTCATCTCAACACCTCCAATGGTCCTATAAACCTTGGGCTCAACTTGCCCTTCTTCCCAAACCGCATGATCCCCTTCATCGGCGAGACTTTTAAGAGAACCTTTTTGCCCACCATAAATGATAAACCACGCGCCTTCTCATCCGCGTAACTCATCTGTCTGGACTGTGCTGTGCGAAGTCGATCCTGAATCAACTTTACCTTTTCCAAGGCATCCTTCACCAAATCAGTACCATATAACTTAGCCTCATCGGGCTCAAACTATCCAATGGGAGAACGACATCACTGACCATATAAAGCCTCAAATGGCGCCATCTCGATGCTGGACTGATAATTGTTGTTGTAAGCAAACTCGGCCAAGGGAAAGAATCGATCCCACTACCTTCCAAAGTCAATCACACATGCTCTGAGCATGTGTTCCAAGATCTGAACTGTCCGCTCGGACTGCCTATCGGTCTGTGGATGAAAGGATGTGCTGAGCTCTACTCGGGTCCCCAACTCACTCTGTACTGCTCTCTAGAAATGCGAAGCAAACTAAGGGCTTGTATCTGATATGATGGTAACAAGCATACCATGCAACCAGACTATCTCCTGAATATAAGATGGGCCAACCTCTCTGACTTGGTCGCAACTGGAATGAAGTGTGCCGACTTGGTCAACCCATCGACAATGACCCAAACTGCATCAAACTTCCAAAAGGTCCGCGGTAACCCAACTACGAAGTCCATATTAATGCGCTCCTATTTCCTCTTAGGTATAGCCATTTGCAGGAGTAGGCCACCTGGCCTCTGGTGCTCATACTTAACCTGCTGGCAATTTAGACACCTCGTAACATACTCACTATGTCCTTCTTCATCCGCCGCCACCAATAATGCTGCCTCAAGTCCTGATACATCTTCGTAACACCTGGATGGATAGAATACCGAGAACTGTGTGCCTCCTCTAGAATCCTATCACTCCAGCCATTAACATTAGGAACACATAGATGACCCTGGAGTCGCAGAATACCATCCTCGCCGATAGTAACCTCCTTGGCACCACCCTATAGTACCATTTCTCCGAGAACCAACAAGTGTAGATCATCTAACTGGCGAGCCTTGATCTGCTAAAATAGTGAAGACTAGGCAATGACACATGCAAGAACCCGGCTGAGCTCTGAAATATCCAGCCTCACAAGTCTGTTAGCCAAGGATTGAATGTCCAAGGCTAGAGGCCTCTACTCTGCTAAAATGAAGGCCAAACTGCCCATACTCTCCGCCTTTCTGCTCAAGGTATCTGCTACTACATTCGCCTTGCCCGAATGATAAAGGATGGTAATATCATAATCCTTTAGTAACTCAAGCCACCTGTGCTGCCTCAAATTGCGATCCTTCTCCTTGAACAAATGATGCAAGCTATGATGATCGTTGTAAACCTCACATGACACCCTATAAAGATAATGCCTCCAGATCTTAAGAGCATGAACAATCGTGTCCAACTCCAAATCATGTACAGGGTAATTCTTCTCATGGGGCTTCAGCTGACGTGAAGCATATGCAATAACTCGCCCCTCCTGCATTAATACACAACCCAAACCAATGCATGAAGCGTCGCAATACACAGTATACATCCCCGAACCGGAAGGCAACACTAGAACCGATGCCGTAGTCAAAGCTGTCTTGAGCTTCTGAAAGCTCGCCTCACAATCGTCGGAACAATGGAACATAGCACCCTTCTGGGTCAATCTAGTCAAAGGTTCTGTAATGGATGAGAAGCCCTCCACAAACTGGCAATAATAACCTGCTAACCCCAAGAAGCTCCTGATCTCAGTCGCCATAGTAGGACGAGGCCAACTCTGAATTGCCTCAATCTTCTTGGGATCCACCTTAATGCCCTCGCTTGATACAACATGCCCCAAGAATGCTATAGAATCTAGTCAAAACTCACACTTAGAGAACTTAGCATATAGCTTTTGTTCTAACAAGGTCTGAAGTACCACTCTCAAATGCTGCTCATGCTCCTCAATGCTACGCGAGTAGATCAAGATGTCATCAATGAAGACAATGACAAACAAATAAATATACAGCCTGAACACTCGGTTCATCAAATCCATAAAAGCCGCTGAGGCATTAATCAGACCGAAGGACATCGCTAGAAACTCATAATGGCCATATCTAGTCTGGAAAGAAGTCTTCAGAATATTCGAATCCCGAAGCTTCAACTGATGGTACCCCAATCTCAAGTCCATCTTAGAGAACATCCTAGAACCCTGCAACTAGTCAAATAAATCATCAATACGCTACAATGGGTGCTTGTTCTTTATGGTGACCTTGTTCAACTGGCGGTAATCAATGCACATCTGCATAGTCCCATCTTTCTTCTTCATAAATAGCACTGGTGCACCCCAAGGTGATACACTTGGCCTGACGAACCCCTTTGCTAGAAACTCCTCAAGCTATTCCTTCAGATCCTTCAAATATTTTGGAGCCATATGGTACAGCGGGATAGATATAAGCTGGGTACCTAGAGCCAAATCAATGCAAAAATTGATATCATGATCTAGCAGCATGCCCAGAAGATCAGAAGGAAACACATCGGAGAACTCCCGGACTACGGGCACTGAATCGATCGCCGGAGTCTCTGTGGTAGTGTCCCTAACATAAACTAAATAAGCCAAATAACGTTTCTTGACCATGTGTCGAGCCTTCATAAAAGAGATGGTCCGACTAGGTGTGCTGACAGATGAACCCTTCCACTCCAATTTAGGCAACTCCAGCATCACCAAGGTAACAGCCTTGGCATGGCAATCAGGGATGGCATGATATGGAGATAAACAATCCATGCCTAGGATGACCTCAAAGTCGGTCATATCAAGCAGCAAAACATAACAATGTAGGACCAATAGGCCCGATCAACCACAACAGAATCACCCACTGAAGTGGACACATAGATAGGAGTACCCAAGGACTCACGAGGAACATCCAGGAAATGAGCAAACAGAGATGACACATATGAATAGGTAGACCGTGGATCAAATAATACCAAAGCATCCCTACCGCATACAGAAATAATACATGTGATCATGGCATCTGAGGCCACTACATCTGGTCGGTCGAGAAAGCATAGAATCTAGCTGGAGCGCTACTTAGCTGGCCTCCACCTCTAGGATGGCCCCTACCCACCTGCCCTTCTCCTTTGGATGGTCAGATAGCTGGTGCGGCTACTAGTGCTGTAATTATAGGCTGAGAACCCTGTTACACTGCCTTACCCTAAAGCCTGGGGCAGAACATTTGCACATGGCTGAAATCCCCGCACTCAAAACAACCTCTCGGTACGATAGACTGTTGACCTGAAGTCTGACCCTGATGGCCTGAATACCTACTGGAATAACCCTGAATAGTTGGTGAGCGGTAGGAACTCTCTGGAATTGCGCTGAAATAAGGTTGCACTGGAGGACCCCGAGGAGACGACGGTGCTGGATATGTGGGCCTATTAGGCTGACCCCTCCCAAACTGACCTCTGCCCCCAGACAGAGCACCACTGAACCCTCCGAAATATTGAAATTGTTTGTCCCGCGGCATCTGCTCTTGGCCCTGCTGACGATAACCCTCAATCGTCCGAGCTATCTCTATAACTAACTGGTAAGAAGTCCCCATATCAACATCTGTACCCTCTCTGCCTCAGTAGGAAGTATCATAAGTGCATGGCAAAACAACTCAGAGAATCTCGCCTCATAATCGGCCACTGACATCTGACCCTACTGAAGCTGCTCGAACTGAAACGATAACTCTTTCCTATGGGAGGGTGGAATACACCTATCCAAGAAAAGGCATGTAAGCAGATCCCAAGTCAAAGGATGAGAACCTGTTGGTCTGCCAAGAAGATAAGACTGTCACCATCTACGATCCCTGCCCTCTAGCTAGAAAGTAGTAAAATCCACCTCGTGGGTCTTTAATAGCCTCATGTTGTGTAGTCTGTCCCTGCACCGATCAATAAAGTCCTGGGGATCCTCATGTCGCTCACCTCTGAAGACAGGAGGGTGTAGCCTAGTCCATTTATCCAGTAGCTTCTGCGGCTCGCCGGCCGCTGCTAGTTTGGGCTCAGGTACGACTGCTGCCACTGGCTAGGCTCCTGTTACACCCCATGTTTTCGTACATGGAAGTACGCCATATGTAAATTGATATAAGCTCGGAAATGAGATGTTACATTCCGCATTTTCGTACATTAAAGTTTTGTCGTAAGCTAATCGACGTAAGTTTGGGAATGAGATTATTTTGGGATTATAAGCATTATGCTATTTCAAACGAGTGATAAGTAAATTTGTGAAAGTGGGAGGGTATGCGAATCGAAGAAAATAAGTTTCGTCAAAGTTTGACAATTTGGGTTAAAATACGGTCCGAACTATAATACCCGGTATTTATGGACTAGTGCCATACAAGGTACCACATGACCATGATGGTATGATGCATAAAGTGTGTTAAAAATGAGTAGTATTTTAAGTAATTTGAGATAATTCTTAATTATGTGGGTAATTAGTTAATTATTGGTTTAATGGGAAATTATGTGGGTAAGTGGTTAATTATTGGTTTAATGGGAGATTAATCATGTAATTAAGGATTTGTGAATAATTAATAGGTGGGGACAGATTCCCCCACGTGGTAGCCAAGAAGCTTTAGCTAAAAATGACTCTTAAGTCATGTACTTGGTGTCACAACTAGAAGATCTTATGGCCAACTCATCCTAAAGTGGCGCCCACTCTCTTTAATAAAGATTCCAATATAATTCATCAAAATACATATGTTGCATTTACAATACTAAGAGAATTGCAATTCCAGGCAACGGATGGAGCTCACACATTTAAGGATCTCTTTACTTCATAAAGAAAGATGCATATTAATGAATAACGTGAGAATTTTCATCTTCAACAATTCAATAAAATCTCACAAGCGTCTTCAAAAATTCAAACAAGAATTCTTAGTATCTTAGAAACGTGAGATTTTGTGATTCTAAGGGAGTACGGTGCAATTTTTCTCAAGAATATCATACGTATTTTTCCCTACTTCAATCCGCCGTTACGTGTTGTCACAATCAACGAGTGTTTAAGGGATTGTCAAGAGAATCGGTTCAGGTATGTTAAGGCTAAGCCCTTCCTTCATTTTGGGATGATCTCGTAACTACATGTGTTTGATAATGAGGCATAAAGAGAAGTTCATACTCCCGAATTTATATATATTATCCTACTCTCATAAGTTACACTATTCTCCCTTATCGTAAATTTATATTCAACTGAGTATTATCTTATTTCAGTCAAGAGAGAAGAGGGTCAATATATATATATATATATATATATATATATATATATATATATATATATAATCTATATATATAGTATTATAGTATTTTCATTACCATCGAGCTATAATAGATGGGCAGGCCCCTATTGGGCAACCTCTGATCAGATGGTAAGTTATATACCGAGCCTACTGTGGCCAAGCGCCAATGAGCGAGCCCAGTTGGCCGAGTTATAGAGCCTAGAATAGACGAACGCCTATGAGCGAGCCTACTACGGTAGAGCAGTTATATATACCGAGCCTTATAAGGCCGGACAACTATTTTACTTACTATATTGAGAGAGTTGAGTCAGTATCAGCAGGTGAGCATATCTTCAAATTATATTTGACTCCCAGTTACTTTCAGTTATTATATTATCAGTTCAGTTTCAACTTTCAGTATATTGCCTTAAATAATCGGTACATTATTGCGTACTGACGTCCCTTTACTTGGGGCGCTGCATTTCATGCATGCAGGTTCAGACAGACAGATGGGTAGACCTTCTCATTAGGTGTTGCCCGAGTTCAGCTTGATCGGTAAGCTCTATGCCCTTCGGAGTTGACGGGTCTAGAGCTTTATGTACATCTTGTGTATATATGTATATATGTTATGAGTTGGTTGGGGCCCTATTCTGATCACAATACATCCATCAGTAGAGGCTTGTAGACATATCCTGTCAGTTAGTGCAGTATGTTGAGCTTGTAGGCCTTGTATATATATTTTGTTGGTTTGCCAGTTGTAGTAGTTATGACGGCCTTGTCGGTCCAGCTTTATATTGATGTTTAGTCAGCGTTTGCAAATTGTCTTGCAATGTGGCCCATGGCCAAAGTATGACATTATATGTTCAGAGTCCCTTAGTCGCAAGTTGGTACAAAAGGATAGGTGAGGCACCGGGTGCCGGTCTCGTCCCCCCCTCCTGGTTCGAGGCGTGACAGCTCCGCCCACGGGTAGTATGCCTAGGGTCTGATATACAGTAGTTGCATGCCCAAGAGCCTGAGCAGTCAGGGTCTGTGCTCCCCCTCCAGCCTGAGATGTGGCTGGGTCTGCTGGAAATAAACCAGTCTAGGTCATAGTATCCATGAATCGTAGCATACAGCCCATGAGCTCCAGAAAGCCCGGTGCTAACATGAAATCTATCGGGGTTGGCTCTGCCGCAGGCATCGCAGCTTGCTCCTCAATAATAGGATCCTCCACTAGATCTGCTGCTGGAATAGCTGTAGCAACTCTAGGACGTCTGCATCCCCTACCTCGGGTCGATGCCCTCTCCCGGCCTCTGCGTCGGCCTCTAGCAAAAGGGGGAGCAGCTCCTCCCGGATCTAGATCATTCGTTGTGCGCGTTCTCACCATCTGTGAGAGAATAAGAGAAGGATACTTAGTGTAACATCAACTGCATGATAGGAGATGAAGAAAGAGTATTTTCCTAACACCCAATAGGGTCTCGAAGATAAGTACGGACGTCTGCGCACTGATCCGCAAGACTCTCTTAGGCATGCTCATAATTTGTGAGACCTATGTGAACCTAGTGCTCTGATACCATTTTGTCACGACCTAATTTCCTCTATAATGGCGCCCAACATTACCGCTAGGCAAGCCAAAAGTGAACTAACCATGTGATTTTTTCTTTTAACATTTTAGAAATAGCTGATTTTTAATTAGTGCATCAATAGGAAGTAAAAGTTTAAATAAAATGGGAGATAAATAATTTTAAGAGCAAATGAGATGAGTATATATCCAAAAATCATCATGTGCCTACTAGCATAATTTTGAAGACCTGGTGTCATAAGTGTATGAGCTACTAATAGAATATACAAAAATACTACACCACTATCTGAAGTGAGATAGACAGAAAGTAAAAGCAAAAGGAAGACTTCGAGTGCTGCAGAACGGGCTCGGAAGGCAGCTCACCACTGAGTCTCGTGGAAATCAAGGATGCACGCTGGACTGATAACCAGATGCACCTACCTCAGATCCTACACGATTAGTGCAAAAATGTAGCGTGAGTACATAAACAATATATACCCAGTAAGTATCAAGTCTAACCTCTAAGAAGTAGTGACGAGGGGTCGACTTCGACACCTACTATGGGCTAACAATACAATACATAATGTATAATTTAAGCATGAGCTATATATAGACATAGCTGAAAGCTCAATAACAAGAAATAAATAAACAATTCTTTCACTAAGGGTAAATCCCAAATTAATTTCCATCATTTAAAATATTAATCTCTCAAGCCAATGAAATAATATCAATTATAATTGGGCTCCAATAATTTATTACGCATGAATTATGTCGAGATCGTAGGGCCCAATCCAACATACCAATATATATATTGTGCACTGCCGAGGGTCGAATGACACGAATCATAGATGCATTTATTCTAGTTCCGAGGCATTCGGCCTGCTCCACAAGAAGAGAAAACAATCGAATCAAAGATTATTAAGAGGTTAATATTCAAAGAAGCACCAATTCTTAGTAACGGTCAAGTAACCTGTCCAAAACTCAAGTAAATGAAATTCAACCTTTTACAATTCCTCTATCAAATCCCAATATGATTTAATCACTTAAATTAACAAGTAGGGTGCAAACATCGCAAGTATAACATGATTTGGATCCTAAACTACTCAGACATAATCATAATTAGTAGCTGCGTACGGACTCTCGTCACCTCGCGCATACGTAGCCACCATAAATAGAAGCACATATTAATTCAATTCACCTATGGGGTTAATTCTCTCTTACAAGGTTAGAAAAGAGACTTACCTCGTCTCAAAGCTTACTTTCCAGTCCACAAATGTGCTTTAAACCCGCAACTCGGTGCCAAACGACTCAAAACTGGACAAATGTTATATAAAATCACCAATACATGCTCAAAAGTTCATATTCTAGCTATTAAAGTGATTACTCAATCCCAATTGAAGAAATTTCCAAAATTCATCCCAGGCCCAAGTGCCCGGATTCCGGAAATATTTGAAGAAAGTTGTTACCCATCACCTCATGAATTCAAATATATGATTTTCACTAAATTCCATAACCATTTTTGTTTTTAAATTCCATTTTTATCAAAAATCTAAGTTTTTCATATAAACCCATGATTTCATTAATTTTTACATGTTAAATCTATCCATAATCTTTGTATTTAACTCACATTGTGTAGAAATTACTTACCTCAAAGTTTTAGGTGAAAACCCCTCTCTAAGAGCTCCAAAAATCGCCCAAGGAATGCAATAAATGAGTTCAAAATGCCTAAGTCCCGACTTAAATGAAGTGTTCTGTCTTCTCCAAATTTTTCATTTATGGTCAGAGGGCTGCATCTGCGGCACCAAGCCCACTTCTGGGGAACTCCACAGGGTCGGCGCTGGCCGCATCTGCGGATGTGTTTTTGCTTTTGCGGTCTCACTTCTGCGGCTTCACATCCCAAAAGCATGGTTGCTTCTGCACAAACCACTTCGCTTCTACGGGCCATGGCCAAATGCTCCAAGCCGCTTATGCGGCCAAAATCCCACATTTGCGACCCAAAGCTCGCAGGTGCGGGCACACCAGAACTGGTGCAACATCAGCCCTCTTGAGTTTGCTCCCAACTTGGTCCGAGCCTTGTCTGATCGACACTCGGGGCCCTCGAGGCCCCGCCCAAACATACCAACAAGTTTATAATCATAAGACGGACTCGCTCGCACCCTCAGAACGCGTAAAACAACATCAAAACTAAGAATCACACCCCAAACCGAATTGAATAAAAATATGAACTTCAAGTTCTTCCAACTAACTTCGAATATGACAAAACATACTTAGACTACTTGGAACTACACCAATTGGACCTCGATAACACCAAAATCTACTCTAACACAAACTTAAAGATCTTTAAAACCTCAAAGAGCCAACTTTCACTATTAGGCACCGAAACGCTCCCGGGTCATCCAAAACTCGATCTGAACATACGCTCAAGTCCGAAATCATCATACGAACCTATTGGAACTGTCAAATCCGATTCTGAAGTCATTTACTCAAAATATTGACCGAGGTCCCTTTTAAAGCCAAACCATGTGACCAAATGTACCGATTTCAACCCGAACCCTTCCAAATCCTGAACTAACCATCCCCACAAGTCATAAAAAAGTAAAAGCACATACAGGGAGTCTTATTTAGGGGAACAAGGTTCTAGAAAATAAAACAACCGGTCGGGTCATTACAAAACATGCCAAATACCACGTACAACCCATGTACCCACTCGTCACCTTGCGTACACGGATTTTACTTAGCACAGTTGAATCAAACAATACAAATCTTAAGGGGTAATTTTTCCACACGAAATTAGGCAAGACACTCACCTCAACTAGGCCAATTCAACACCCAAAAATAGCTTTTCCCTAAATATTCGCCTCCATACAGCTCAAATTTAACCAAAATCGAGTCAATATCATCAAACAATGCTAGGAAATTCAGTTGTAATAGATAAAGTAAAATTCTTTACACTTTTCCAAAAATGTCAACAAATGTCAACCCGGGGCTCGCCCGGTCAAAACCCGGGCCTAATGGTAGATTTCGTCTACCCATGACCCCACGAGTTGATATATGTGATTAGTTTCAAAATCCGAGTCTAAATCGACTCTCAAAACTTAAATTTCTTATTATTTTCAAAAACTTGACAAAGTTTCACAAATTTCTACTTTGATTTACATGATTTTGATGTTAAAATCTAAGATATGTTGATGGAATATGATTAGAAATAGATTAGAATCACTAACCCAAGGTTTGTATCCCCTCTCCAAATTGCCTTCTACCGAGTCTAGGGTTCAAAAATGAGAGAACGAGTTCCCAAATCCTATCCCTCAGCTATTTGTCCAGTCGCAGATGTCGCAAATGCGACATGGGTTTGCAATTGCGAACCCCGCAAATGCGAAGAATCCCTTGCAAAAGCGAAGACCTTCCCTCTCTGCTGTCATCGCAATTACGATGAAAATCTTGCAATCGCAAACCTTGGACCTCCGCACATGCGACCATGGAGATCGCTAATGCGAACCAGCTCCCCCCCAGGTACCTATCGCAAATGTGAACAGTAGACTTGGCCTAACTTCGCAATTGCGATCCGAAAACTCGCAAATGCGAGATTAGAGGCACCAAAATCAAAACACAAAAATAACATCTAAAACTACAAATTGAACACTAAAACAGGGAAGAGGTTGATCAATATAGACAAATCTCAATCACCTAACTTTAGAGTTAGGATAGCAAAGAGATGAACCCCAGACTGATGGCTTCACAGGATTGGACTATGTACAAACCTGCATGTTTCTTTGTTTCATTCAGTATGCTATTAAGATACATTCCAATGGTATTAGAATGGTCACATGCTCATTTTGGGGGTGCTTTGATAGTGTACAAAAGAAAAAAAAAGCGATAAGCAGGTGTGGGATGGTACAATTTATCCTACTTCTGATATGTACAAATGCTAAGGAATATGCTGAACCCATCATATGTTATTTTTGGAGATTGTTGAATCATTTCTCAGTGGTATTAGCATGCTTTCATGCTCAATCTGAGGATGATTTAGCAATGTTTAGAATGATGTCTACATTAAAGGTTCTAGTAGGGAAGGATCTTAGCTTACAAGATCACAACCTGGCCTTTGCCTTGCAAAGCCTGCTTAAACCCAACTCGTTCCTGGCTTTTGCCTTGCAAAGCCGGCCTAAAGCCAGCTCATGCCTGGCTTTTGCCTTGAAAAGCCTGGCTAAAGCCAGCTCATGCCTGGCTTTTGCCTTGCAAAGCTTGCCTAAAGCCAACTCAAGCCTGGCTTTTGCCCTGCAAAGCCTGCCTAAAGCCAGCTCATACCTGGCTTTTGCCTTGCAAAGCCTGCCTAAAGCCAGCTCAAGCCTGGCTTTTGCCTTGAAAATCCTGCCTAAAGCCAGGCTCCTCTTATACACATTAATTTTGATGAGTGAGTACATGATTAATACTTGGACAAAATCAGTCCACTACATATGGAGATCATATAGTAGCTACACTTGGAAGACTATGCTGGCTTCAACTCTGTGGTGGAGATGTTTGGAATTCATTTTAGCCTATGGACAGTATACCCTGGCACCTGGTGAGAGCTTGATAGGTGTTTCTTGGTATTTGCCAATGAAAATTGGATTACATACACTGATAGGAGAAGGAAGCATTCAACTTATTATGTTGTAATTACTAGTTCATTAGATTTTAGCTTTTCTATCTTTTTAATAGCTAGTAGCTTCATGCAACTTCTATTCTGGTTTGGACATCTTGTAAGCCTTGGACCCATTTTGGGATTTTATTTATATATTAGCTACTAGGCAAGTGATGCCGAGTGGTATAGTTGCTTAAAATTAAAACACATGATTTTTAAAGAAATTTTCAAGAACTTCTAAAATTACAACTAGACGTCTGAATCCTATCAAATCAACTCCAATGACACCAAGGTCATACCTGAAGTGGTGAATAGATGAGGATAACAACTCTGCATGTCGTACTCGGTCTCCTAGGTCGCCTCCTCGATCGGATGACCTGTCAATCCTTTGATCTCAAATTCTGGACCTGTCAGTCCAAGATGTCCATAGGCTCCTCAATACAAGTCAAATACTCGTCCAACTGGACTGTGCTGAAGTCTAGAACATAAGACAAATCACCATAATACTTTCGGAGCATAGAGATATGGAACATCGGATGAACCGTAGATAAACTAGGTGGCAAGGCAAGCCTGTAGGCAACCTCCCCAATCCTCTCAAGGGTCTCAAAAAGTCTGATATACCTAGGGCTCAACTTTCCCCTCTTCCCGAACCTCATCACACCCTTCATGGGTGAGACCCGGAGCAAGACTCGCTCTCCAGCCATGAATACAACATCGCAAAACTTCCAATCCGCATAACTCTTCTGTCTAGATTGGGTTGTGCGAAGCCGATTCTGGATCATCTTAACCTTCTCCAAAGCATCTAGAACCAAATTCGTGCCTAATAACTTAGCCTCTCCCAACTCAAACCACCCAACTAGGAACGACACCATCTCATATATAGAGCCTCATACGAAGCTATCTGGATACTCGACTTGTAGGTGTTGTTGTAGGCAAACTCCGCAAGTTGAAAGAACTGATCCCAAACACCCCCGAAATCCATAACACAGGCGCGAAGCATATCCTCCAATATATGAATAGAGCGCTCGGACTGTCTACCCGTCTGTGGGTGAAATGATGTACTCAACTCAACTCGTGTGCCTAGATTGCACTGCACAGCCTTCCAGAAATGTGATGTGAACTGCGTACCTCGATCAGAGATGATGGATATTGGTACGCCATGAATTTGGACAATCTCGCATATATAAACCCTAACCAGTTGCTCTGAAGAATAGGTAGTCACTACCGGAATGAAATGAGCCGACTTGGTCAACTTGTCTACAATCACTCATACCGCGTCAAACTTCTTCTGAGTCAGTGGTAGCCCAACAACAAAGTCCATGGTGACACACTCCCATTTCCACTCAGGAATCTCAAGCCGCTGAAGCAAACCCCCGGTCACTGATGCTCATACTTCACTTGCTAATAATTTAGGCACCGAGCTACATACTCCACTATGTCTTTCTTCATCCTCCTCCACCAATAGTGTTGCCTCAAGTCCTAATACATCTTAGTGGCACCCGGATGAATGGATTACCGCAAACTGTGGGCCTCCTGAATAATCAACTCATGCAAACCATCCACTTTGGGCACACATAATCGGCCCCGTATTCGTAACACACCGACATCCCCAATAGTAACCTCCTTGGCATTGCCATGCTGAACCGTGTCCTTGAGGACAAGAAAATGGGTGTCTTCATACTGACGCTCTCTGATACTGTCATATAGAGAAGACCGAAAAACCATGCAGGCAAGAACTCAACTTGGCTCCAAAACATCTAATCTAACAAACAGGTTGGCTAAAGCATGAACCTCCAATGTTAATAGCCTCTCAGCTACCAGAACTGACTCAACGGTAGGAGTATCAGCAATGTATCCCTCACAAAGGCAAGATAAGAATCACACCCTTTCTCAACCATTCGTCACAGTCCGTGGTAAACCACTCTAACCGTGGTAAACCTAATGCACCCACTCTAATGCACCCATCCACTCTAACCATGGTAAACCTGGCATAACCAGCGTCACAGTCCTGGCATTACAATCAAGAATAGCATTATAGGGCGACAAACAGTTCATGCCAAAGATAACATCAAAGTCTACCATACTAAGTAACAATAGATCAACTCTAGTCTCAAAACCACCAATAACGACTACACATGACCGATACATGCGGTCCACAACAATTGAATCTCCCATAGGCGTGAACACATAAACAGGAGAACTTAAAGAATCACGAGATATATCCAAATATGGAGCAAAGTAAGATGGCACATATGAATAAGTGGATCCCGGGTCAAATAAGACTGATACATCTCTATGGCAAACCAGAACCATATCTGTAGTGACTGAGTTTGAAGCAACTGCCTCTGTCCTACTCAAAAAAAGTGTAGAATCTGGCCTAGCCTCCCCCTCTATGGTGACCTCTATCCGCCCGTCCCCCACCTCTAGTTGGATGTGCGGGTGGAGCGCTAATTGGGGCAGCAATCAAGGCCAGAGAAGTCTGCGAACCTGACTGAATCCGTGGAGCCTGAATAGTTTGGGAAGGTGCACCCCTCCTGAGTCTGGGTAGTCTTTGACCATGTGATGGGTATCGCCATACTTAGCAAGCTCTCGGTGGGTATGGTGGCTGGGACTAGCTTGGTCCTAGTCAGCTGGACCAACCGTTGAAGGCACCCCGTGTAGGAGGTGCACTAGAAAGTGCCAGAGCAAAGTGTGCAACCTAAGACCTCTGCACAACCAGAGCACCACTAGAAGCTGGAAATGCTGAATGGACTGGACGACTCACATAGCCCCTATCCTGACGAGTTGTAGCTACAATGTGACCACCACTAAATCCTTGTGATCTACGAGGCCTCTTAGGCTCCCTATCATCCCTCTCACGACCTCGCATACCCTCCAACCTCTGTGCAATCTCAACTACCTGCTGATACGGAGTATCTGACTCCAACTCCCTAGCCATGCTGAATCTAATACCATAGTTGAGCCACTCGATGAATCGACTTACTCGCTTACTGATTGTCGCAACCAAGGCAGGTGCATGTGTGGAAAATCACTGAATTGGACAGCATACTCCGACACTGTCATAGCACCCTGGCGTAGCGGCTCAAACTCCGCGCGCCAAGTATCCCGAAGGGTCTAAGGAACAAACTCTCTCAAGAAAAACTATGAAAACCGATCCTATATAAGTGAAGTTGTCTCGGGTGGGCTACCCACCTTGTACGCTCGCCACCACTGATATGCCGCTCCCTTTAGCTGGAACGTAGTAAAAGCAACCCCACTCGTCTCCACAATACCCATATTGCGGAGGATACGATGGCATTCCTCAAGAAAACTCTGTGCATCCTCTGAAGCAAAACCGCTAAAAGTAAAATGGTGGTACTTCTTGAACCTCTTGAGCCTAAGCTGCTCCTCCTCAGATGTTGCTGCCCGAACCACGGGCTGAACCGGAGTAACAGGCTATGCCGGTATAACCTTTAAGACCTGATCAACCTAGACCTGCTGCTTTTGGGGTATGGGCTGTGGGAGTCTATGCTCCTCCCCCAGCCAGAGTGTGGCTGGTGCAACTGGGATCAACCCCGCCTGAGTTATGGCACAGAACATGCTCAATAACTTTGCGAGCGTCTCCTGAAGTGCTGGGGTGGCAATAGATGCCTTGGGTACTTGTCCCCCGACTGGAGCTACTGGTGGCTCCTCTGTCGCAGCTCGGGCAGGTGCTCTGGTTGTACCACGTGCCCCTCCTCGGCCTCTGCTGCGATCCCGGCCTCTCGAGGCCTTTAGTAGGGGCGTGGGTGTCTGATCATCGGATCTAGCGGTGCGTATCCTTACCATCTATGAGAGAATAGAAAGTCAAAGATTTAGTTTTCGAAATCAACTAATTCGCATGATAAGGAATCAAAGAAGTGAAGTTTACCTAACAGTTCTGTAGCCTCTCGAAGATAAGTACAGACGTCTCCGTACCGATCCGCAGGACTCTACTAAACCTGCTTATGACTTGTAACACCTATGAAACTAGAGCTTTGATACCAACTTGTCACAACCCTAATTTCCCTTTGTAGGATGTTGTGATGGCACCTAGTCTCACCGACTAGGTAAGCTTAACAAATAATAATAACTGAACAGATATAATTAACAATTTATTGAAAACAACTGAATAATAGATAAAAACCTTCCGAAAGAAGAATCTCACAATACACACGCCAAAACCGGTGGAACTGAGTCATAAACTCTATAAAATAATTCTAGAATATCTAATACATCACTGTCTGAAAGAAATAGAACATGAAGTAAAATAGGGAAGGTGACTCCAAGGCCTGCGGACGTGGAGCAGGTATACCTTGAAATCTCCCAAGCAGTAGCTACAACAACCTTTAATGACCGGCATGAGCACACGTACTTGTATCTGCACAAAACAATATGCAGAAACGTAGTATGAGTACACCACAATGGTACCCAGTAAGTATCGAACCTAACCTCAGTAGAGTAACGACGAGGCCAAGTCAAGACACCTACATGGATATAAAATAGATAGTATGAAGATGTAATGGAAAGTGAAGAAACAACTGATACGGAACAAGGTAATAACAAGAACTAGTACTGGAAATCAATAATAGAAATACCATAAAAGAAGCAATTAAAGTGCTACAATGATCATGTACGGACAACAACTGCTAGAACAATAAAGAATGACACAACAAGATATATTTTCCACCAAAAACACCTTGCAACATGAAACGAATAGCAAGAATCGCACGAGGTACCGCCTCATGTATAATAAAATCAAAATTGATGTACCGCCTTGTATAATGAAGAATCACAACCGAGGTACCGCCTCGTATTCATATTTCTCAATTTCTATCACAGTCTTTCCTTATATCGCTGCGTGAGCCTTACATTTGAAATAGGTTTTTGAAAACAGTTTTCCCGAAATAGCTACATGCACTTTAGTCCACCTTATGATGCCGCGTGGCTTCATGTAGTTCCAATACAAGCGACACGCACATAAGTCCCACCTTATACCTCCGCATGCACCTTAACCCCAATCCTTATACCGCCGCATGTGCATCAATATCATATCACAATAACAATACGCACCACAAGTGCCCATATATCACAACTTGCCAACAACAACAATATCAATGTTTCCAAAATAATAGCCCACGGCTCCACCACAACGTATACAAGAATATCAACGACAACAATGAATGAAAAATGCTCAATAAGATAGATGTTTCAACAATAACCAACATCGCCTCACCATATTAATGACTTTCACAACTTCAATACCAAATAACTCAACAATGATAGAAATAGTGTATAACCACAATATCAGATAAGACTAACTCACAATAAAACAGATAATATTCAACAACGAGTCTCAATTGATGGAAATCAACAAGTAAAGGGATAACATGAACAATTACTTCAAGTAACGAAAATAAATAAGGAAAGAGATAACACGAACAATAACTTCAAACAATGATAAATAACAATGAAGAGATAGCATGTAGCAATAAAAGAGGCAACAAGGTCAACTAAAGCATGGGAGCAATTTAGCAAATAGGATGTAGAACAAGTACTAAACAAGTCAATTAAGGTATATAAGAATAGTCTAACACAATTAAGGATAAAATTGACTATGAGAATTTAGAACACGATATGGCATTTCAATTAAAGCATGGAAATAGTCTACGAATCATAAATCGGTCAAATATCACGTACAACCCATGTACCCACTCGTCACCTTGCGTACACGGATTTCACTTAGCACAATTGAATCAAACAATACCAATCCTAAGGGGTAATTCCCCCACACGAAGATAGACAAGATACTCACCTCAACTAGGCCAATTCAACACTCTGAAATAGTTTTTCCCTTAAACTCCACCTCCATACGGCGCAAATCTAACCAAAATTGACTCAATATCATCAAACAATGCTAGGGAATTCAATTATAGTAGATAATGTAAAAATCTATACACTTTTTCCAAAAAGTCAACAAAAGTCAACTCGGGGCCCACTCGGTCAAAACCCGGTTCCAATGGTAGATTCCGTCTACCCATGACCCGACGAGTTTATATATGTGATTAGTTTCAAAATCCGAGTCCAAATCGACTCTTAAAACTCAATTTCCTATTTTTTCAAAAACTTGACAAAGTTTTACGAATTTCTACTTTGATTCATGTGATTTTAATGTTAAAATCTAAGATATGTTGATGGAATAAGATTAGAAATAGATTAGAATAACTTACCCAAGGTTTGTAGGTGAATAACCCCTCTCCAAATCGCCTCCTACTGAGTCTAGGGTTCAAAAATGAAAGAATGAGTTCACAAATCCCGCACCTTAGCTATTTTTCCAGTTGCACATGTCGCAAATGCGACCCGAGGTTCACTTTTGCGAACCTCGCAAATGCGAAGAATACCTCTCAAAAGCGAAGAGCTCCCATCTATGCTGTCATCGCAAATGCGATGAAAAGTTTGCAATTGCAAACCTTGGACCTCCGCAAATGCGACCATGGAGATCGCAAATGCGAACTAGCTATCCCCCAGGTACCTATCACAAATGCGAACCCAACAGACTTGGCCTAAATTCGCAATTGCGATCCGAAAACTAGCAAATGCGAGATTAGAGGCACCTGTGAGAAAAAAAAACCAACAACTTAAACTCTTTCAACACCCCGCTAAGCATCCGAAACTCACCCGAGCCCTCGGGGCTCCAAACAAAACATCTGCACAAGTCTAAAATCATTATACGAACTCGCTCGCGCGATTAATTTACAAAAATAACATCTAAAACTAATAATCAAATACTAAAATGCATGATTTTCAAAGAATTTTTCAAGAACTTCTAGAATTACAACTAGACATTTGAATCCAATCAAATCAACTCCGACGAAACCAAATTTTGCAGACAAGTTCTAAATACTATAACAGACCTATTCCAGGTCCCAAAATCAAATTCCGAGCTCGATAGATTAAAGTCAACCTACAGTCAAACTTTTCAACTTTAAATTGCCAAATTTCGGCAAATCAACACAAATCAACCTACGGACTTCAAAAATCAATTCTGGGCATACTCTCAAGTCTTAAATCATAATACGAAGCTATCAGAGTCATAAAAACGCAGTTCTGGGGTCGTTTTCACAAAAGTCAAAGTTTGATCAACATTTTCAAATTTAAACTTCTAAGTCAAGAATCAAGGGTTCAAATTAACCCGAAAGATTCCCAGAATGAAACTAACCAACCGCGCAAGTCATAAAAGCATAAACACATGTGTGTGAAGTAAGGAAAGGGGAAACTTTGTGCAATTACACAAAATGACCGATCAGGTCGTTACAGATTCTTAGTTTTGATGTTGTTTTACACGTTTCGATGGTTCGAGCAGGTCCGTATTATGTTTTATGGAGTTGTTGGTGCAGTTGAACAGGGTCCTGGGTAGCTTAGGTATGTTTCGGACCGACCGTAGCTAAGTCCCAAAACTGATGCACTTGCTGGTTCTGGTTTCCTTCTTCGCGAACGTAGAGATTGCCTCGTGTTCGCGATGAAGGAATGGGACTGGGGGAGGTTTTGTTCTATGCGTTCACGAAAAGGAGCTCGTGATCGTGTAGCTCTGGGCCATTGTTCTTTGCGTTTGCGTACCTGTGCCCTTGTTTGCGTAGAAGAAGCAGGGACCGGGGGGTCACTCCAAATTGCCTTTCATGTATGCGAAGGTAGGGCCGCGTTCGCAAAGCTTTGGTCAGGAAAGTCTTCACGATTGCGTGGCCTTATTCGCGTTTGCATTGTACATTTTTTGGGGCCTATGCATTTTGCCTTCGCGATCATGAGGCCTTTTACGCAATCGCGAAGAAGGAATGCCTGGGCAGAGACTTGTTTTAAAAACGGGACTTAGGCCATTTTCTCTCATTTTCATTTTCCTTGGTCGATTTTGGAGCTCTTGGAAGGGTTGTTTTCATCTAACATCATAAAGTAAGTAACCCTACCCAACGTGAGTTTAAAACATAGATTATGGGTAGATTTTAACATGTAAA